>NC_053429.1:69597715-69737729 GCF_007990345.1 Gossypium hirsutum | reverse complement strand
AGGAAGAGTGAAATAAAAATACGAACAACTATGTTATAATTTGATTGTTATCTGTTGCCACTGCTTAAAACTTACTAAGCATTGTAATGCTTACTCCGTTTACTCTGTTTCCTCTGTTTTATAGATCTCATTGCGAAGCTACAGTTTCCCGTGACTTGGCAACTTGATCTTGGTCCGCGCGCAACCCCGTATCATTTGGTATCAGATTTTGGGCGTTTTGGGTGTTCTTGGTTGATTTCTAAACTGATCTCTATTTTTTAAAGCATAAACGGCAGTTTTACCCAGAAAAATTGTTTAAAAAAAATTCATTTGAGTGGGTAAACGTTGTCCGATTGATCTGAAATTTTACATACATATTTTTCGCACTGTGATTGAATATAAAAAAATTATTCCCGCAAAAAAAATCAGTCAAAAAAGTCAAAAAAAATCAAAAAATACGAAATTCAGTAAAAATTTAAAAAAAGATTTAGCGGGTTGAATTTGGTACCCAAAATTTCCAGATCAAAAATTAAATATATAAGGACACTCCAGATTTAATTTCGTGATTTTTGGAGATCGGGAACACCTCGAACGAAGTTGTCAAGTTACTCCGCAGTTTTTCGGGTTTTCTGTTTTCAGCAATTTTTATTGATTCTTAGCTGTAGGTTTTCATTTGTTTCCCTTTATTCTTCCGTTACGTTATCTAACACCTTCTTGTTTCTTGTGTTAGTAGGATTTAAACGTGTGCACAACTTCTTCCTCGGTGCAACACGAATCAATTGGTGTCTCGTCAGTTTTTGGCATCCTAGTGCAAATTAGGATTCTTTGGTAGTTTGGTTCACACTCTTTAATTGGTTGATATAAACTCTGATAAAGAACTCACAAGATTGAATTCGACCTCATTGAGAATTTGATTTTTTCTTTTTGAGTGATTAACGGTGAGGTTTGATAACTTTTATTTTTGAGTGTTGAGTGTTTTGCAGGTTTTAAAAAAAATGTCTACAGGTGATAATACTAGTGGCATATTTAAAAAATTCCAACAACAGTTGGACGAACAGGCTGCTGCACTTCGAGCATTGACTGCTACTATCAATGAGGTGCGGTTGAATCAAGAGCCTCAATATCGAGATCAAATTAAAGACGATGTGGATAACCAGCCTCCTGCTCATAGGCGCGCTCCTCGGCGTGTCCCTAGAACTGATTATGATCTTCATGATCGTGGACAACCCTCTTTGGCAAAACCAAAGAGCGAGCAGCAACGAGAACATCTCTTTCATACTCGCTGCCATGTACAAGGTAAGCTTTGTAGAGTTATTATTGATGGTGAAAGTTGCTCGAACGTAGCCAGCACGACGATGGTGGAAAATCTTTGCTTAACCACTACCAAGCATCCACGACCTTATCAACTACAAGGGCTTAGCAACGAAAGCCAATTTAAGGTCACTCAACAAGTGCGCATCGCCTTTTCTATCGGTAAATATCAAGACGAAGTCGTGTGTGACGTAGTACCTATTCAAGCCTGCCATTTATTGCTAGGAGAACCATGGCAACTGGATCGAAAAGTCACTCACGATGGTCGTACCAATAGGTATTCTTTCAAGCATCAAGGAAAGAAACTTACCTTAGTGCCGCTCACTCCGGAACAAGTCCATGAGGACCAAATCAAACTGAGAAATTCTGTTAAAACAAGTGAGGAAAAAGAAAAAGAGAATGAAAAAGAGCAAAAAGAGATTGAGAGTGAAAAGGAATGTGAAACAGAAAAGAAATTTGAAAAAGAAGTTGAAGAAAGAAGAGAAAATGAGTTAGAAAAGGAAACAAAAGAAAAAGACGAGGAAAGGCTAGTGAGGAATGTTTCCACTAACCAAGATATGAATTTTTCTTGTGTTGCTACTTTTCAGGTTCCTGAAAGATCGAAAGATAACTTTCAACTTCAATACCTCTCAAATGAAAGACGCTTTCATACGATCAACTTAGGCAAAGATGAAATCACACTACATGATCCCGAAGGTAAGCGAGGTAAGGAAATTTTAGAAACCGAGTCCAGTGCAGATTTGAAAATTATTGATAAAACTTTTGGTGACTTAGTTCTTAAAAGATCCCCTCATTTTGATCCGATTAATTGTTACTCTTCGATTGTGGTTGATAAAGTCATTACGAAAAGAAGCGTGATTTGTTATTCTCTTGATTTACCTTGTGTAAAATCCTCGAATTTGTCCAAATCTGTTTTGGAGAATAAGGTAACGAAATTTTCCAAATTTGTTTTCAATTTATATTCGTGCCTTAAACAGTTTATGTGGTTGTACATGAAGTTTGAGTTCCATTTGACAAAGGTTAACTCAACAACGGAGATTCGACTACACTATGCCCCCGATGAGCGAAGGTTTGTTTTAAATGAAAAAGGTAAAATCGACCCTTATTCTTCTGCTTATCGAGATAAGATGCTTGAAACCTTTGAAACACTTTTGTACTCCTCGGATAGTGATAAAGATCGTGTTGATGAACACTTAGATCGAAACGTGCTTGACTGTCCTATTTTATTTATTCTATCTGTTTTGATGGTTGATAAAAAGATTCTTGTTTTTGATAATGCATGTGTGAGTGAATCTATAGGCCGTCGATTAATGCATGGTATGATTATGCAACTCTGTGAACCATGTGAATCTTTTCAAATACCTACTTGTGACGATTATGTTTACCATTTGATTTATTACTCGCAATTTATTCATGGTTTGTGGGAACAATGTGAGACGACTGAATGCCTTAAAACATGTCCATCTTTGTTTCAAATATTTGACGAGGCAGTGGTAAGTAAATTAGATTGTTTGCATGGTAATCTGAATCTGTCCATTCATATGCGTTATACCTGTTCTGTTATGCTTATGATTGGACTACAAGCTTGTTTCCGTTGCTATTTACTATCTCATGGCTATTCTTTTCAGTGGACTCAATTGCCATTAGTCCCGTTCGATAGAGGAAAGTCGAGTTCATTTTATTTTTCAGATTCGAGGACGAATCTTTTTGAGGAAGGGGGGAATGATACGAGTCACAAAAGCCCAAATTCTTGAAGGCGAGGCCCAATAAGCAAATTCCCAGCCCAATCAAGAAATCCATCCATACTTAGTTGAAAATCAGGCCAAATTGTCAAAGTGGCCCAAGTTGTAAAGTTTTATTTTTATTTTTATTTATTTATTTATTTATTTACTTAGTTTAAATTTTTATGTCAATATTCAGTCCAAGAGTCCTAGATAAAATGACCTTTGACCGAATTTCCATATTAAAATAATTAGGAGTTTTTTTTTATTTTAGTTTTCTAATTAGATTAGGACTAGTTATAAGGCCTATTTAAAGGCATGGCTGTCCACCTTGTTAAACACTTATCATTATTATTAAAATTTCAGATTTGTTGAGAGCAGAATTTTCTTTGAGTTTTCTCCAAGATTTTTCTCTTGAGTTTTCTTTAGAAGTTGTTTTAACAATCTTTTTGATTGTGGGAGCCATCTTCAACCTTCTTCTTGCCATTGATATTCTTTGGAGGGGAGATTAGAGCCGTTTGAAGGGAGTTGTGAGATCTTTCGAGATTTCAAGGCTTCTTAGGACTTATCTTTTAATTTCTTACTGTCAATTCTTTCTTTATTTCTACTTGTGCTGAATCATTATCTAATCTATTTTCTGTTCTTATTGTGTTTTCAGCCTTTTTCTATCTTAAGGAATCAGCCCAAAAATCCCCAATTTCTAGGGTTTTTCCATACTCTTTTTGGGTGAAATTAGATTGTCGAAATTTGGGGAAAACTATCTTGGTGTTCAATTGGGCAGAATCACAATCTCCTTGAGGGTTTCAAGAACCCTAACACTTATTTCTATTCTCAATTTGATTCTTTGCTGATTTGGAGATTTTATTTCAGATCTGAAAATTCAAAAATCTAATCTTTTAATTTTCTGTTTCGTTTCAGGTCTAATTGTTTAGGGTTTTCGTAGGAGTTTCCCGTGACTTGGCAACTCGATCTTGGTCCGCGTGCAACCCCGTATCAAAAAGTGTATATATATATGTGATAAGGCCTAATGGCCGATGTGATGAATGTGAAAGTGTATATATATGTGATAAGGCCTAATGGCCGATGTGATGAATGTGAAAGTGTATATATATGTGATAAGGCCTAATGGCCGATGTGATGAATGTGAAAGCGTATATATATATGTGATAAGGCCTAATGGCCGATGTGATGAATGTGAAAGTGTATATACGTGATAGGGCCTAATGGCCGATGTGATGAATGTGAAAGTGTATATATGTGATAAGGCCTAATGGCCGATGTGATGAATGTGAAAGTGTATATACGTGATAGGGCCTAATGGCCGATGTGATGAATGTGAAAGTGTATATATGTGATAAGGCCTAATGGCCGATGTGATGAATGTGAAAGTGTATATATGTGACAGGGCCGAGTGGCCAACGTGATGGATGTGAAAGTGTATAAATGTGATAAGTCTCGAAGGGCATTTGTGTCAGTACTATATCCGGGTTAAAACCCCGCAGGCTTTATGCGAGAATATTATCACTGATTAATGTCCGTAAGCTTCGTGCTCGTACTATATCCGAGCTCTAAAGACCCGATGACTACGTGTGGGGATTTTGTCCGGGTAAGACCCGATAACTTCGTGTGGAGGTTATGTCTGGGTAAGACTTCGAAATAAGAATTGCTTATAAATATATTCAATGCGAAAGGTTAAACAGGTATGTACTCCAAGTTTATATGTGAGCTTGATTTGCACTAAATCATAAGGTAGTTATGTGATGCATACGAGAGCAATCTATGAGACTATTCCTATGATTATGTGACATCAGATCAGTGTGAGGGGTGATGTGAAATCATACGATATATCTATGTCACATGAGCTCACTTTTATGTGAAAGTTTATCTGCCTATTGTATATGATGAGATGTGCGTATTCGGAAAAGGGATGGTATGCCCGAAGGAAGAGTGAAATAAAAATACGAACAACTATGTTATAATTTGATTGTTATCTGTTGCCACTGCTTAAAACTTACTAAGCATTGTAATGCTTACTCCGTTTACTCTGTTTCCTCTGTTTTATAGATCTCATTGAGAAGCTACAGGCTCGGGGATCGTCAGCAACTAGTCACACTATCACTATCCACTGTTTGGTACTGCTATGTTTTGGATTATCTTATGGCATGTATAAAATAGACTAGTGGCGGAGGAATATTTTGGTTAATGTATATAGCCATGCGAAAATGGATTATATATGTTTGAGCATAATGTTATAATCATTTGGTATGGAATGGTTAATCACTATCATAATTTGTGCTATTTATGCTAAAAGGGCTAGTTGAATCATGGAAACTATGAAGTAGGTAAAGTCTACCTTAAAGGCAGATGCTGGCAACAGCAGTGATGTATATTTGGAAAATCACTAAAAATAGTATGATTGGAATTAAATAATGAATAAATTATGTAAACGAACCTTAATGAATCTATTTTCATAGGAAAGTAACGAAACGATCATATGGACAGTATGTTAAGAGATATTCAGGTTCTCGTGAGACAGGGCCAGAATGGTTTCTGGACTCCCTGTTCCGACTTTGGAAATTAATTACAAATTAACCAGATATAATTAGGAGTCATGCCATATATGTATAGATTCCTCTCTGAGTCTAGTTTCTATATAAACAAACAGCATTAGTATTGAAGCTCTGTGCAGGGAGATATCCAAGTCGTAATGCGCAAAGGTCAGTGTAGTCGATCCCTGTAACATGGGAGACTTTGACTAATAAAATGTATTAATTGCCCCAACCAAAAATTCTAGAAAAAAATATGTAGATGGGCATATGAGTCTAGTTTCAGGTAAAAATCACGAAACTTATTTTCGAGTTGTGAAACTAAAGATATGATTTTTAAGGTGACAGTGACGCAGTTAGCCAACTGCCTGGAAAAATTTTAAAATGGACTGCAATAGTAAGCGAATTTAGTCTGTGAACCCCTCGTGTCCGACTCCGGCAACGGTCTCAGGTACGGGGTGTTACAGTTATAGAATTAAAATGTGAAAGTGGTGAAGTCTTGCGGGTTAAACCAGACAAATCAGAGGCAATATTTAGTATGATTTCTTCGATGGCGGCTCAGAGATATTTGAGAAAGGGTTATGAAGCTTATTTGGCGTATGTAATTAATACAAAAGAAGTTGAAAAGAAAGTTGAATCAGTGCCGGTTGTGTGTGAATTTGCGGATGTATTTCCAGAAGAATTGCCGGGTTTGCCTCCAGTCAGGGAAGTAGAATTTGGTATAGATTTGATACCGGGAACAGCTCCGATCTCGATTGCTCCATATAGAATGGCACCAACAGAGTTGAAAGAATTAAAGTCACAGTTGCAAGAGTTGACTGATAAAGGCTTTGTGAGACCAAGTTTTTCACCTTGGGGTGCTCCCGTGTTATTTGTGAAAAAGAAGAATGGTTCTATGAGATTATGTGTAGATTATCGGCAGTTAAACAAGGTGACAATCAAAAACAAGTATCCATTGCCGAGAATTGATGATTTGTTTGATCAGCTAAAAGGAGCGACATGGTTTTCAAAGATTGACTTGAGATCTGGGTATTATCAGCTGCGAGTGAAAGAGTCAGATGTGTCTAAAACTGCTTTTAGAATAAGGTACGGTCATTATGAATTTTTAGTTATGCCATTCGGGTTGACAAATGCTCCTGCTGTGTTTATGGACTTAATGAATCGCATATTTCGGCCATACCTGGATAGATTTGTTGTGGTGTTTATAGATGATATTTTAATTTATTCAAAAGATGAGACAGAGTATGCTGAGCATTTGAGGATAGTTTTACAAACTTTGAGAGATAAGCAGTTGTATGCTAAGTTTAGTAAAAGAGAATTTTGGCTCCGGGAAGTTGGATTTTTGGGTCATATTATTTCAGGTGATGGTATACGGGTTGATCCTAGTAAAATTTTAGCCATTGTTGATTGGAAACCACCGAAAAATGTAACTGAAGTTAGGAGTTTCTTGGGGCTAGCTGGGTATTATTGGCGGTTTGTAAATGGATTTTCTATAATTGCTGCTCCTATGACTAGACTACTCCGAAAGGATGTTAAATTTGAATGGACGGAAGAATGTTAACAGAGTTTCGAAGAATTGAAAAAGTTATTAACTGAAGCACCAGTGTTGATACAACCCGAATCAGGTAAAGAATTTGTGGTGTATAGTGATGCTTCTCTAAATGGTTTGGGATGTGTACTCATGCAAGAAGGAAAAGTGGTGGCTTATGCTTCAAGGCAGTTAAAACCTCATGAGAGGAATTATCCTACTCACGATTTGGAATTGGCTGCAGTGGTGTTCGCTTTGAAGATTTGGCGACATTATTTGTATGGTGAAAAATGCCGAGTATATACCGATCACAAAAGTCTTAATACTTGATGTCACAAAAAGACTTGAATTTGAGACAGCGAAGATGGTTAGAGTTATTGAAAGATTACGAGCTTGTTATTGATTATCATCCGAGAAAAGCGAATGTGGTTACCGATGCTTTAAGCAGAAAGTTGTTGTTTGCTTTGAGAGTTATGAACACTCAGTTGAAAATGTCAGATGACGGTTCGATTCTAGCAGAGTTAAGAGCAAGACCGATTTTTTTACAAGAGATTTTTGAAGCTCAGAAAAATGATCAAGATTTGCTAGCCAAGAGAAAACAGTGTGAAGCTGATACGGGATCAGATTTTAGAATCGGTTCTGATGGTTGTTTGATGTTTAAAAATCGGATTTGTGTACCGAAAAATGATGAGTTGATTCAAAAGATTTTGCATGAAGCACATAATGGTTGTTTGGCGGTTCATCAGTACGAAGATGTATAATGACTTAAAGAAAATGTACTGGTGGAGTGGAATGAAAAGAGATATTTCCGAGTTTGTATCAAAGTGCTTAGTTTGTCAACAAGTGAAAGCTGAACACCAAGTACCTTCGGGATTACTTCAGCCTATTATGGTTCCTGAATGGAAATGGGATCGGATTACTATGGATTTTATATCAAGGTTGCCGTATACTCCAGGGAAGAAAAATGCCATCTGGGCAATAGTTGACAGACTGACTAAATCGGCTCATTTTATTCCAGTACGTACAGATTATTCTCTTAATAAGTTGGCTGAATTGTATATCCGAGAGATTGTTAGACTTCATGGGATACCTTTGTCAATCATTTCAGATAGAGATCCGAGGTTTACCTCACGGTTTTGGCAAAAATTGCAAGAGGCATTAGGTACAAAGTTAAATTTCAGCACTACCTTTCATCCATAAACTGATGGACAATCAGAGAGAGTAATTCAGATTCTTGAAGACATGCTCAGATGTTGCGTATTGGAATTTCAAGATAGTTGGGAAAGGTACTTACCATTGGTAGAATTTGCTTATAATAATAGTTATCAGACGAGTTTGAAGTTGGCACCTTATGAAGCATTATATGGTCGTAAATGTCAGACGCCATTGTATTGGACTGAACTCAAGGAAAATCAGATTTATGGAGTTGATTTAATAAAAGAAACCGAAGAAAAGGTGAAAGTGATTCGAGATTGTTTGAAAGCTACTTCAGATAGACAGAAATCTTATGCGGATTTGAAACGAAAAGAAATGGAGTTTCAAGTTGGTGATAAGGTATTTTTGAAAGTGTCTCCATGGAAGAAAGTCCTTAGATTTGGACGAAAGGGCAAGTTAAGTCCGCGTTTTATTGGACCATATGAAATAATTGAAAAAGTTGGACCGGTAGCATATCGGCTAGCGCTACCACCTGAATTAGAGAAGATTCATGATGTGTTTCATGTATCTATGTTACGTCGGTATCGTTCGGATCCTTCACATATAATTTCACCGACAGAAGTTGAACTACGACCGGATATGACTTATGAAGAAGAACTGATTAAGATTTTAGCTCGAGAAGTCAAACAACTAAGAAATAAAAGTGTTGCACTTGTGAAAGTGTTGTGGCAAAAGCATGGGGTAGAAGAGACTACATGGGAACCTGAAGAAACTATGAAAAACCAATACCCACACCTGTTTACCGGTAAGATTTTTGAGGACGGAAATCCTTAAAAGGGGGGAGAGTTGTAATATCCTGAATTAGGGCTTAATCGGAATAGTGGTTTTGTAACCACAAATCCGAGATAGAAATAATTATTTTATAATTATTTTGATGAATATGATATGATTGCATGATTGTGTGAAAATTTCGTGATGAAATTCTATGCCTAAAGTGTTTAAATTGAAAGTAGGGACTAAATCGAATAAGTTGCAAAATTTGCATTCTAGAAGTTTTTAGTATGAAATTCCATTGAAATCTTAATTAGGAGGTCTTAAATAGCAATTTGACCAATTTCTAAGTCTATGGACAAAAATTGGACATGGATGGAATTTTTGGAAAGTTTAGTAGTAAGGGCATTTTGGCCATTTAATTATTAAAATGAATAAAAAAAAATTAAAAGCCAATTTTTGTCCATCTTCTTCATTAGGCCGAAATTTCAAGGGTTCTCCATAGTTAGGGTTTGTTTCAAGCTTCCAAGCTCCATAGTAAGTGATTCCAAGCCCCGTTTTTAATGTTCTTTACGTTTTTGGAATCCCGGTAGCTCGATTAAGCTTATGTTAGCAATAATTCAACCTAGGGTTTATATTTGGAAAAATACTCATAGGTGAAATTTGTGTATTTTGATGTTTTATGATAGAATATGGGGTTTTAAATTATGTTAGACAACTTGTGCTACTCGGTTTTGAGTGAAAACGAGTAAAAGGGCTTAATCGGCAAAAATACCTAATAGTCACAAGTATATGTTAGAGTAAGAATTTGATGTTGCCATAGAAGGGAAAAATGATCAGCATGTTACAAAACATAAGAATAAGGAATAAAGTTTAATTCCCGAGCCTAGGGGCAAAAGTGTAATCATGCAAAAGTTTAGGGGCAAAAGTGTAATTTTTCCAAAGTTCGTATTAAATGCTGTTTTGATGAATGTATGTATTGAATAAGATTAATTTGGCATTATAGATCAAGAGAAACGAGATTCAAGTCGCGATCGAGGAAAAGAAAAGATTGTGGACTAAATTGCAAAATCTTTATATTTTGGTACCAAAGTAAGTTCATGTGTAAATAATGTAGCATAAATGTTATTTTTAAGTTATTAATGTTAATTATATGATATGCTAATTTTTAATCGTGAAATATTATGCTTTGTGGTTAATATTGAGTAATATGCAAATTATGTTTACCACTTGATAAATATGAATTGCTACCGAGTATCGGTTCCGATATTCAATGGAAGACGGCAAATGTGAGATTGAGGGAAAAAGCCCGTTTGAACCTTAGGAATAGATTAGGATACAAGTGACATGTCACTAGGATGGTTGAGCATCCGAACTCGTTGAGTTGAGTCCGAGTTCACTTATGGATGCGAATGTCCGAACTCGTTGAGTTGAGTCCGAGTTCGTAAAATGTAACTAGGCATCCGAACTCGTTGAGTTGAGTCCGAGTTCACTTATGGATGCGAATGCCCGAGCTCGTTGAGATGAGTCCGAGTTCACTTAGGGGCGGGTTACATGATTTCTTGATTACATATGAGGCACTTATGTGCAAATTATCCGTGTATCCGAGTTGTATTCTGATGTGTTCAACGGGTGAAATTTCTAGTGAAATGGAAGAACACTTAAGATGCAAGTGACGTTTTGGTAAGTGTTGTGAAATGGACACTTTGGACAGGTACGTTCTTAACCCTTGGGTTGAAAATAGATACAACAACGATAAGGTGGTAAGATGATGAATGATGTTTAGAAATGTGATATATGTTTTGGTGATACCATGCTAAAGTTGTTTGGTATATTTGTATTGTTATGTTACTTGTTATTTACATATGAACTTACTAAGCATTTATGCTTACTCCCTCCTCTTTATTTACTGTAGTTTTGAACAAGCCAGCTCGGGAATCGGGACGGGTCGAAGGTTCGATCACACTATCCAAAGGACTTTCATCTGGGTAAATGGCTTGTAAAACTTAAGTATGGCATGTATAGCAATATACTTATTTTGTGTAAATAATTTTATGATATGGCCATGATTGGTTGAGAAAATGTTTGATATTGATAAGTCATGGTGATGGTTAAATTTAGATCATGTTTGATATCATGGAAGTTTAATAGGTTATCTAGTTCATAACAACTCATGAAAAGATGAAATTTGCCTTAAAATAGAATATTGCTGCAGCAATGACATGAATTTGAAAAATCACTAAAAATAGTATAAATGGAATTAAATGATTAGGAGTTATGAAATTTAAGCTTAATGAGTCTATTTTCATATGGATAAAAAAAACAGGCATATAAATTATACTTTATGAGATATTTGAAACCTTGTGAAACAGGGCCAGATTGATTTCTGGATCCTCTATTCTGACTTTAAAAATTCATAATATATTGTTAAAAAATAATTAGAAGTCATTATTTTTATGTCCAGATTCCCTATTGAGTCTAGTTTTAATAGAAACAAACCTCGTAGTCATTGAAATTCTGTATAGAGAGATATCTGATTCGTAATACACAGATGTCAGAGTAGTCGAACCCTGAAACAGGGTAGACTTTAACTAATAAACTGTACTAATTGGCCCAACCAAAAATTCTGGAAAAAAATTAGTAAATATATATATGAGTCTAGATTTAGGGAAAATTTACAGATCTTGATTTTGAGTTTCGTAACTCGAGATATGATTTTTTTTGTAACTGTGATGCGGGTAGCTAGAAAGCTGTGAATGTAGAAACAAATGATTTGAAGTTCTTAATTTGATAAATTATGCTCGGTAACCCCTCAAGCTCGACTCCGGCGACGGTTTCGGGCGTGGGGGCGTTACAAGCCGGGTTTGTTCGGGCATATTGTGCAACCTACTCATTCATCATGGTAAAGAAGGCTTGCTTAGCCCCATCATCTTGATTACTCGCAAATGGTTGAGGTTCAACAGGCGCTGTCCCTTGCGCGGGAGAAAGTGCTACACTCTCAACGTCATCCGCTAAGGTTCTCTCTGGAGTGGATTCCATTTAGAAATCAAAACAACAATTTCAACTGTCAGAAGTCATCACACTATCATATACTAGTATTATGGCATGTATAGCTAGACTCTCACGCTCTACGGTAGTCCTAGAACCGACTAAATTGTAGCTCTGATACCAATAAAAATGTCACGCCCTAATACCCGTGTCCAATATTAATTTAAGTAATTACAACAATAATAGCACGTTTCCATGAGTAACTTCTATAGTATGCACATACTAAAACAAGGGTAAAAATGTAAGGTGATTTTTCTCCTCTTGATCGAATATACATACATAATGTATCTCGAATGCTTAACATGTTAGTTCAAGCATAACATAATCACACTCATCACAATATGGATTCATACGTCAAGTTGATTTCACTTCAAGATTTATAATAGAACCATTATCACATCCATACATAGAACTTTAGCCATATTCACATGGCCTTATATATATATACAATACTATCAAAATAGCAACCTCCCAAAATATTATTCTATACATGCCATAATGTCTATTTGAGTTTTAAACAAAAATACCAAAAAGGGGTTGTCAAAAGATGTGATGACTTCGTAACGAATCCAAGCTTTCCTCGACAAGATGATCTATACAAAACCAATAAACACACCAAGTGAGTTATTAACTCAATAAGTCCTAAGAATTTTTTTTAAAAAAGAATGTAATGATCCAATTAACAAATAAAGCACAAACCAAGCCGCTCCATCTATAAATCAATCTCCAATCCATTTAAATTCATTTATCATTAATTTATATCTTTGGTCAATTATATACTAATTGAGCTGATTACCTTTCTCTTCTTTCTCTCTTCCCGAGCATTATCTATTAATATATAGATATAAATCAAGTCCCATGTCTACTATCCATGCACATTTCATTACTCCCAGTTTAAAGTTTTAAACTTTTTCATTTGCACAAACAATTCTCTACGATCGATATCGCACACTTAGTGCTCGATTTAAAGGTCCGCACACATAGTGCTCTTACTCATTCGCACACATAGTGCCGTGTTTCCTCACACACATAGTGCTATATAATCTCGCACACATAGTACCATGTAGGTTTTGCACACATAATGCCGCATAACCTCGCACAAATAGTGCTGAAATTTCTTGTTTATAGCTACCACTATGTCGTAGATAGGTTGATAAATCTCAATTTCGATTTTCAAAAATTCATACATACCATGATTTCTTATCCAACCTATTTTATGTGCAATATTAATCGTAACCTAAATTACTTAGGAACTTACCTTTTTAGTCGGATGAACAACAACGATCAGCTACTCAACTGCTTTCGCCTTTCCTTTGGCCGAACTTGGCTCCCTTTGATTTTGAGCTCCAACTAAGCAAATAAAATAATTCAATCATCGAAGCCCCAATTTATATTCATTCCTCATAGACACACACACATATTCAGTATTTCATCTAATATTAACCAAGCCATAACAATTTAAAGTTTAACCCTTAAACTTAATGCACATCCGAACATACTTCTCATAAATTCCATTTATTCGCTACATATACAAGATAATTTCGGCAATTCACATTTCCAAACTATCTTAATCAAATTCTCCATAGCACATAAACTAAAATATGTACATATCTTATACAAAGCATCCACACCAATTTATTATCCAATCAACCATAGCCGAAAACCTATCATACAATTAAAACCCTTGTTCAAATTATTATTCACTGTAATACTATGGCCGAATCCCTCAATTAGCTAACATAGCCTCTTGTATTCAATCTAATCACATATATACAACCTAAATCCCTCTTTTAACACATAATTCACTTTCTTGGAACTCATTTTCTAACTAATTTAACTTACTCCAAAGCCGAATGCTATTTGAGCATTAAGCTCGTGTTCTTTTCATTATTAAGCAAGTATTATAACTCAACTAACATCCATTTTCAATTTGAAACATCAACATTCAAAATTAAACACAAAAATTCATAGCCGAATATATATATACTTTGTCCCAAACTCATAAATTCATCCATTCTAAGCTTAATTTGCCAATTAAACAAGTACTACTAATATTAAGCATTATTTCACAATTTATCTTAAATTGCCGAATGGACTCATGCTCCTAATTCATATACTTAACTTTTAATTTCAATATTTAGGAAACTCAAACATTATCTTTCATCCATTACTAATTCAAAACATTAAAATATTCAAGATCCAACACATAGTAGCCAAAACTGAATATCATAAGCTAATGACTTCACCTTAAACTAACTTATTAAGCCTTTAAATCAACTTCTAACCATCTCACATTTAAAATTATCCATCATTTAATCTTTATGCTTACATGCCATAACCGTATGGTTCTTATCACACTTGGACCACAAAATGCATAAATTTCACAAATTCAAATTACTATCATAAGCTCAATTTTGGCTAACACTCAATTAAATACTTACAATTTAGAACTAATTTAGCATTTCAACATAGCCGATTGTCATTAAACAATTAAGCCACAAATATTAAATTTTATCAAACTCAACCAATTCAAGAATTAACAAGCTCAAACCTTATCCTTCTACCATATCTTTTTCAAAACATTAACACACTATCCATGAAGTAGAAAACTTCCATGGCTGAATATACATGACAACACCAAACTTAAAATTTACACATGGGCTAAATAAAAGACTTAGCAACTATCTCAAATTCACTAAAATTTTAAAAGCAAACTCATGGAACATACCTTAATTCCCAACACAAGATGGCCGAATGCCTTAGGTGTTCTTTCTTCAATTTCTTGTTTAGTTTCGGCAAAAAGGGGAGAAGAATGAAAAACTTTATTTTTATCACCCTTTTTCTATTATTAATTCATGGTTTTCTAATATACAACTATTTAATATTATTTCACTAATATAAAATACAAAAAAATGCCACATTTTTCATCATCATTACCGTCCACTATAATCGTAGTGGTCCAATTAACATGCAAGTCCTCTATGATGCTATCTATATACAATTTGGCCACTTCAACTTTTACCTATCACATTTTTATGGTTTCTCAACTAAGTCCTTTCAAGTAAAATTCTCATTAATAAGACTAAATTAAAACATCAAATTTTCACACATGCACTATCAACATAAAAGTTATGCAAATAAAATTTTAAATAAATTTTATGACTCGATTTTGTGGTCCCGAAACCACATTTCGACTAGGGTCAAATTAGGGTTGTCACACACACTTTTTTTTTTTGTTTGTATGTATTAAATTAGATTCGATATACCTCCTCGATGTGTTAATGTGAGAGCTAGCGGTCAAGAGGATGGTACATCCTCTGCACCTCATGTGTCGTCGCGTAGGGCGAACATACCTAATGATGGTGTAGGCCCTCTGATGGAAGCTATGATTGGAGCGTTTCAATGAATTCCTGGTGCTAACCCTACTCCTACATCCACAAATTTGGTGCCTACTAATCGAAGGTTACCACTTGAACTTCTGCAGGCGTTGCATGGTAAAGAGTTTTCTTGGTAAAAGCTACAAATATGACCATAGCTGAGTACTGGTTGGAAGGAGTTGAAAGGAACCTCGAGCAAATGTCATGTTCTGAATAGGAGAAGTTGGGTTGTGTTGTGTTCCTACTCGACTGTTAGGCTCATCGTTGATGTAATATAGTTAAGAAAGGTACTACCACTGATCATTTGAATTAGGGATATTTTCTTGAGGTGTTTAAGAGGAAGTTTATGGGCGAGCAATATATGGAGGCTCGTAAGCATGAATTTCTTAATCTTGTTTAAGGTGATCTGTCAGTGGTTGGCTATGAGGCAGAGTTTGTGCGACCTAATTAGTATGCTCCTGAAATGGTTCTTTCTAAGAGGGACAAAGTAGGAGGTTTCATTTTATGCTTAATCATGAGATTTGGGTTTACTTGGTAGCTCAAAATGTTGAGATGTTTGATGAGTTAGTTGAGAGAGCTAAAGTATTAGAGGAGACTTTAGTTGGGCCTAAGAGAGGACTTCTGATTGTGTATCAGGTTGACCACCTAAGAGAGGGCGTGATAGTCAGAGTTTGATAGGAGTGTACGACATGAGTCTCGACTGAGTTGGTCTAGACAACAAGGTAGCGTTGTGGTTAGTTTTAGTGGTTTGACGGGTGGTTCCATAAATCTGCTTTGTGCACATTGTGAGCATAGGCATTCTGGCGAGTGTCATAAGTTGACAAGTGGTTGTTTTAAATATGGTTCGAAGGAATATTTTTTGAGGGATTACTCGAATAGAGTTGAGGTTTCATAGACTCAGAGTTTTTCACCTGCATCTGTGCCTACTAGAGGATATAGTTGCGGTAGAGGTAATGGGAGTTCGATTAGGCAGCGAATTGTTGCTCATTGTAATAGCCCATTTTTTGGTGAGATAGGAACAATGGTTTTCGGGACACCAAATCCAAGCCAAAAATTAAAATTTTATTTTATTTTATTTTATTTTATTTTATTTTATTTTATTTTATTTTATGGTATCATGATAGGCAAGTCACATGAAAATTTTAGTACAAAAATTTTACCAATTGTGCGTTCAATTAGGGAAAGGACTAAATTGCATAAAATGCAGAAGTTGGATTTTATTTTCTATAGGTATCAAATAGCTATGGAATTCAAAACTCAAGGTCCTTATATGGTAATTAGACAATTGAAGAGTAGTTAGTAGATATTTTAATGACTCATCCATGGAAAAATTAGAAAAGGGTAGGGAATAAATTGGAAATCAATAAAATTATTAGATGATAATTAATTAAAAAGAAAAAAATCATCTAATTTCATATCATCTTCCCCAAATTTCCTATGGAAACCGTAGGAGAGAGGAAGAAAACTTTTCAAGCTCAATAAGGTATGAAATCAAGACTCGTTTTTAGTAATTTTTATATTTTTGGAATCAGCATAGCCTAATCTTTCTATACAGGGGATTTATTTGAAAAGTTATCAAGGTATGAAATTTGGGTCATGGATGAATATGCTGAAAATTAGAAATTTATGGTAGAAAATGAAATGTTATTCGTAGATAAAAAAATTTTACCAAGTAATGTTTCATGAAAACTTGATTTAGGGACTAAAATGAAAATGTGGTAAAACCTATGGAAAATTATAAAATTTGTGAAATGTATGTGCTGTAATTGTAATCTATAAATTTTGGATAGGTTTGGAAAGAGGGTTAAATTTCATGAATTTCATTTTCCGAGCCTAGGGTCAAAATTAGAGTTTTTGAAAAAGATAAGGGAAAAATGGTAATCTTGCTTAAGATGTAATAAGATGCAAATGTATATGAAATATGATAGATTAGTAGTTAAATTTACCCATATAGATCCGAAAAGACCAACAACGGAACTAGATCGAGGAAAGCAAAAGGTTTTGGATTCGTTGAAATTCAAATATGAACCATTTTCAAGATAAGTTCGTGTAACTTAAAAATGTTTATTAATATGCTTGAATTGAATTTTTTGATTTTTTGTTGATTGTGTAACACCCCTTACCCGTATTTGACATCGGGACAGGGTCCAAGGCATTACCGAACTCAAACATAAACATTCATACAAAATCGGGCCATAAAATTTTGCCCAAACTAAAGCCACTTATACACCAGCATATTGTCCCTTATATGAACCCACGAGGCCCAAAACATCCATTGGGTGTGGTTTGGGACTAAATCAAGAACTTTCAAAACTTTTGCGATACTTAAAAAATTTTCTAGTTTTGAAGGGTTACACGCTCGTTGACCACACGGCCGTGTGGCTTGGGACACGCCCATGTCCTAAGGTCGTGTCCTTCACATGACAGTGTCTCTGCCCGTGTGTTTACTACTAGGCATTCTGTTTTACCTAATTAGGGTGCAGGGGATACCCGGCCAGATCACACACCCATGGGGTAGACTGTGTGTCACACACATTCTAGACACATGCCTGTGTGTCTACCTATGTGGAAAACTTTGAGGCTATTTTCCAAGCCTTTTGTCACCCTCAATAACACATGCACACATACACATCTTATAAACATGGATCATGCATATCAACTTCTTATCAATTTCACTAGCTTATCAAATCACATGCAATATATAACATCAATTTACTTCCATTTTATACATTCCTGCCTTAGTTGTTATTATGCCATTTACTCACAATTCCATTATAAAACATCCATGATCATATTCACAATTCATCCATGCCAAATGAATTTAACTATATCATGAGTGATCATAGCACATGCATGCATATACGAATAGGATTACATCCCCATAATTAATATGAGCCATATCTCATGGCCATATACAAAATGAATCATCAAATCATTATAAGCCAACACATTTGGCTAAACCAATATGGCATATAACAAAAGATCAAGTCCCTATACATGCCATACTCAAAATACTTGAATTCACTATACCCAAAAGATTAGTTTGATAGTGTGAATCAAGCTCCGACATCCCTTTGATCCCCGAGCTAGCTTGGCGATACTATAAGAAAATGAAAAAGAAAGAGGAGTAAGCATAAAGCTTAGTAACTTTGCATATAAATAATTAACAACATTAGCTGTGATATCCTGAATTACGGCCTAATCAGAATAGTGGTTTCGAGACCAAATCTGAGATAAAAATAATTATTTTATAATTATTTTGAGGTCTATGATATGATTGCATGATTGTGTGAAACTTTCGTGGAGAAATTCTATGCATAAAGTGCTTAATTTGAAATTTGGGACTAAATTGAATAAGTTGCTAAACTTGCATTCTGGAAGTTTCTAGTATGAAATTGCTTTGAAATATTAATTAGGAGGTCTTAAATAGAAATTTGACCAATTTCTAAGTTTATGGACAAAAATTGGACATGGATGAAATTTTTGAAGGTTTAGTAAGGAAGGGCATTTTGGTCATTTGGATATTAAATGAAATAAAATGGGAAAAATAACACAAAAATGATCATCTTCTCCATAAGTTGCTGCTGAATTTTTCTCTCCACCATAGCTAGGGTTTCAACACTTTTAAGCTTTGATTGTAAGTGATTTCTATGCCCGTTTTTAATGTTCTTTACATTTTTGAAATCCTCGTAGCTCGATTTATCTATTTCTACCAAAATTTTGAGCTAGGTTTTATATTTAAAAATTTACCCATGAATGATATGCATGAATTTTGATGTTTTATGGTAGAATATGAAGCTCGAGATTGTGTTAAACAACTTTTGCTAAGTGATTTTACGTAAAAACGACTAAAATGACATAATCTGTAAAAATACCTAATATTCATAAATACATGTTAGAGTGAGAATTGAACATTGCTATAGAAGGGAAAAATGATCAGCATGTTACAAAACATAAGAAAATAGGGTGAAGTTTAATTTACGAGATTTGGGACAAAAGTGTAAATATGTGAAAGTTTAAGGGTAAAATTGTAATTTTTCCAAAATATGATTTTGGGTTGATTTGAATAATATGAGTCCTAATTCGGCTATATTTGAAATGATAGAGCAAGGGAAATCGAAATTCGAGCTAAAATTGGCAAAATACCAAGTTGTGGATAAAATGGTAAAAATGACTATTTTGGCATACGAGGTAAGTTCAGGTGTAAATGTAGTAACATAATTGTCATTTTAAGTAATTTAATGTTATTTATATGATATGATGATTAATATCATGAAATATTATGCTTTGTGGTTATTATTGAGTAATATGCAAATTATGTGTGCTACTTGTTAAATATGAATTGCTACCGAGTATCGGTTTCGACATTTCGTGGAAGAGGGAAAAGATGTGTAATCGAGGAAAAAGCCCTTTTGAACCTTGGGAATAGATTAGGATACAAGAGACATCTCACTAGGATATTTGAGTTCCGAACTCGTTGAGTTGAGTCCGAGTTCGTGAGATGTAACTAGGCATCCGAGCTCGTTGAGTTGAGTCCGAGTTCACTTATGGATGCGAACGCCTGAGCTCGTTGAGTTGAGTCTGAGTTCACTTATGGGCGGGTTACATGGTAGCTTGGCTACATAATTTCCGCAGGCTATTGAGTTGGTCTAGCTGCGGGTATGGCACTTACGTGCATGAAATCCGTGTATCCGAATTATATTCCGATTGTGTTCAACAGGTAAAGTTCTAGTGAAATGGAAGAATTCTCGAGATGAAAGTGACTAGTTAGTAAGTGTTGTGGAACGGATACTTTGTATAGGTATGTAGTTAACCCTCGGGTTGAGACTTCAATATAACAATAATATGGTAAGATCATGAGTGAGAAATATGATGTGAATGCTTTGGTGATATTATGCAAATGTGGACTTCGTATTATTGCATGGTTATGTTACTTGCTATTTACATATGAACTTACTAAGCATTTATGCTTACTCCCCCCTTCCATTCCTTGTAGTTTTGATAAGCCGGCTTGGAGATCAAGGCGGTCGGAGGCACGCTCACACTATCAACAGACCATCTTGGTATAGTGGCTTGCATATTTTGGGAATATGACATGTATAGTATTATAATCCTTTTGTGTATATAATCTTATGATATGGTGAATGAATGATGTGGAAATGTTTTTTGATGATTAGCTATTGGAATGGCTAATCAAAATTTATATTTAGTGTTATGTATGCTTAATGTATTACCTACCCCATGGAAAACCATAAAATGGTGAAATTGGCTCTAAAACAGTGTCATACAGCAGCAGTGACGTGAATTTGAGAAATCACTAAAAATAGTAGAAATAGAATTAGATAATGAATAAAATATTTAATTAAATATTAATGAATCTATTTTCATGTGGAAGAAACAAAATAGGTAAAAAGTTGAATTTTATGAGAAATTTACGTTTTGGTGAAACAGGGTCAGAGCGATTTCTGGATCCCTTATTCTGAATTTATAAATTCACTATAAATCGTTTAAAAATAATTAGGACTCAAATTTTATATGTATAGATTCCTTATTGAGTCTATGTTTAATAGAAACAAATTTCATAGTCATTGGATCTCTGTATAGGAAGAAATTTGATTCGTAGTGCACAAGGGTCAGAGTAGCCAAACCCTGAAACAGGGGAGACTTTAACTAATAAACTGTATTAATTGGCTTGACCAAAAATTCTAGAAAACAATTAGTAAGTATATATCTGAGTCTAGTTTTAGGAAAAATTTACGCAATTGGATTTCAAGTTTTGTAACTCAAGATATGATTTTTTTAGCAACTGTGACGCAGTTAGCCAGCTTGTCTAGAAATTCTAAAATAAATTGTTTGAGCTGTTTAATTAATGAATTAAGTCCATTAACACCTCGTGCTCGAATCCGGCGACAGTCTCGGGTACGGGGGCGTTACATTTGGTTGTATCAGAGCTATGGTTTAGTCGGTTCTCAGACTAACCTAGCATGTGTAAGAGTCTAGATATACATGCCACGGATCCGTGATAGTGTGATGCCTCCCGACGCATATGAGCACCGTCTTGTTTAGACAGAGGTACTCTCCAACCGAGCTACACTGACCATGTTCAATGTGATGCAAAGGTGTTTGAATAAAATTATGATTATGATGAGTCTCGATTTAGAAAAGTATGAATAAAAGTTTATGATATATATATAAGTGATAACACGTGAGATGAAAGGTCATGTTGTGATAAATATCCATACTTGCTTGATGCTCATATGATGTAGTGCACTTGGCTTACTTGACAAGATGAACGGGATAAATAGAAATTCGTAGAGGTATGAGTAAAAGTTCCTTATATCATGATATGAATGAAAATGTCATTGCCTTGATTGAACGTTGAATGTTGATGAATGTCAATGAAATTTTTTATATGAGATAAATGATTATAATGAAATGAATTTATCTATGTTAAATTGTTTGGACTGAATTATATGATTGTAATGATATGTATATGATGATGCACGAAATGAAAGTTGCGATTATGATGCAAATATCTATGTTTGTTTAACCCTTATATGATGTCATGAGTATGATTTGTTTGAGTAGATGAATGGATAAGTCAAGCTATCCAGAAAACATAGGATGCATGCATAAGTATACTTGTCTAAATGGATAACTAGAAAATTTGTGTAAACCAACATGAATGATGCATTGCCTGAATAAATGATATGATTTTGATGATGTTGTTATGTTGATAGAAATTGTGTCATATGTATATGTATGAGAAAGTCGAGTCAAAGGGCCTACAACTCCTTCCCCTTACCAAAGTGGTGTTTATAATGGAATTTCATGAGATTTATACTGAATAAGTTTCCAGGTGAGAAACCAAAGAGTTCAGTGCTAGAATAATTATAAATATGATTAGAGATTGGAGAATGAGTTGATAAGTAAAGTCAAAGCTAGAAAAGTATCAGATTGGCATAAGGATTATTGGAGTTATGCATTGTTCCAGTTAGAGAAGAAATTTATTTTGATAAATTGAATTACTAAGATACAAGGTCGAGAAAAGTGCAAATCAAAATTTATTCAGAACTAGTCTTCTTTAGTGAAAAGTAATATGAAATTTGTGATGGCAGAAATAGTTGGGGAAATGATATCTGAAATGTGTAATATCTGAGTGTGACAGTTACGGCTGGACAGATTTTAGCAGTTTCTTCTAAGATATTCTATGTGTTTATCCGTTCCCAGAAATATTTCTATGGTTGTTGATCTTTTGAAGAAATTCTTGTTATATGGGGATGTTTTCTAATCCTGATGTTAGACGAAAGCATTGGTGGCCTGACTGGTTTATAATTTGTATTGCTCTATTCCTTTGGGCATTCTATTATATTCTGCCTGATAAAAATTGATGAGAGAATATGTATGATACTATGATTTTGTTTCTTCTACTTGATGGTCCATTTGATATGTATATATGGGAAGATACACTGTTCTTGTTGCATTTGATTCCAGTGAGATTAAATGATGTTTTCTACTGGATTTCTTTTCTCTGAGGAATTATTGGGATCTTCTATATTTTCCTATGAGTTTGGTTTTCGATTTTCCAGCATAGTATCGTATCTTGGGTTTCTTTATTCTGATTTATTTATTCTGGGTTTCTCTATCTTGGATTTCTTTATTCGGTTTTCTTGTTATCTTTATTCCGTAATTTGTCAATTATGACTCATGTTCGAAGTGCGTTCTTTAGCTCGTGATAATCATGTCAAGTATGACTATACTTCTGATTTGATTTGGGTAATGTGGTGATTTCAGTATTGGGATTTTTCTAATTTTCGTGTAAGGTTTGACAACAGTAAAGGCATAAGTGATAAAAGTGCAAGTTTCAATCTGTATGGTGGATTACTTCTCTCAAGTAAGTCAATTATAGTTAATGTCTTCAATTGAGATATTTTGGTTATTTGAGCTAATGCAATTGAGACGATTTTGATTAACGTAAGGAATGAATAGTAAATGATGGCATGATGAATTGTTTTGTAACTAGAAGAAAGGATTACTTGAAATGTCATTCACTGGTGATTAAGATCGACTCGAGTGTTCAATATGTATAAATTGTAATGTGATTCAAGACAATAAGGTAATGTAATAGTTTAGAGCATTCGATGCCAAGGAAAATCTGAGTTGTTAATAGGGTTAAAGCCGAGCATCAGGATCTACCAGAGTTATCTCTGCCAGTATTGATATTAGGATGAAAATGAGAAAGGATTATTTTCGAGGCTATATCAGAATTATTTACATAGCGGAAAGAGGAAAATGTGACAGTGAGTAGTAAACTAAAAGAGTATAATGAGGATCAACTTCTAATGTTGAATTTCAGATTGGATCTGATTCATGGTGTTATTATTCCGAGGCTTATACAGAAAGAATTGTATGAAGCTCACAGTGAAATTTGCCTATTCATTCAGAGAGTAATGACGTGTACTGTAATTTGATTCAGATGTTATTGGATTGTGATTTATTGATGATGAAAATCTGTATGATTATTTCGGAAGAGTGCAGGTCCCTTTGATTGTTGGATTTCTTGGAATTCTAGTCTCCATTAACCAAATTGAGATCTGGTTTCATGTCAAGATGACAAGGGAAACTGAGAAGGGTTGAAAATCTAAGAACAATTGAGAGATGAGTCCGTAACCTTTCAGAATATATGAGAAATTAAAGAGATATATTGGAGGCACTGCCTGAGTGAAAGTTCTTTAGCATCGAATATGAAATTGAGGAATCTAAGTGAAGACCACTTTTCCGGTAAGATTTTCGAGGACGAAAATCACTAAAGGGGGGAGAGTTGTGATATCCCGAATTACAGCCTAATCGGAATAGTAGTTTTTAGAACACAAATCTGAGATATAAATAATTATTTTATAATTATTTTGAGGTCTATGATATGATTGCATGATTGTGTGAAACTTTCGTGAAGAAATTCTATGCATAAAGTGCTTAATTTGAAATTTGGGACTAAATTGAATAAGTTGCTAAACTTGCATTCTAGAAGTTTCTAGTATGAAATTGCTTTGAAATATTAATTAGGAGGTCTTAAATAGGAATTTGACCAATTTCTAAGTTTATGGAAAAAAATTGGACATGGATGGAATTTTTGAAAGTTTAGTAAGGAAGGGGATTTTGGTCATTTGGATATTAAATGAAATAAAATGGGAAAAATAACACAAAAATGATCATCTTCTCCATAAGTTGCTGCTGAATTTTTCTCTCCACCATAGCTAGGGTTTCAACACTTTTAAGCTTTGATTGTAAGTGATTTCTATGCCCGTTTTTAATGTTCTTTACATTTTTGAAATCCTCGTAGCTCGGTTTATCTATTTCTACCAAAATTTTGAGCTAGGTTTTATATTTAAAAATTTACCCATGAATGATATGCATGAATTTTGATGTTTTATGGTAGAATATGAAGCTCGAGATTGTGTTAAACAACTTTTGCTAAGTGATTTTACGTAAAAACGACTAAAATGACATAATCTGTAAAAATACCTAATATTCATAAATACATGTTAGAGTGAGAATTGAACATTGCTATAGAAGGGAAAAATGATCAGCATGTTACAAAACATAAGAAAATAGGGTGAATTTTAATTTACGAGATTTAGGGCAAAAGTGTAAATATGTGAAAGTTTAGGGGCAAAATTGTAATTTTTCCAAAATGTGATTTTGGGTTGATTTGAATAATATGAGTCCTAATTAGGCTATATTTGAAATGATAGAGCAAGAAAAATCAAAATTTGGGCTAAAATTGGCAAAATACCAAGTTGTGGACAAAATGGTAAAAATGGCCATTTTCGCATACGAGGTAAGTTCAGGTGTAAATGTAGTAACATAATTTTCATTTTAAGTAATTTAATGTTATTTATATGATATGATGATTAATATCATGAAATATTATGCTTTGTGGTTATTATTGAGTAATATGCATATTATGTGTGCTACTTGTTAAATATGAATTGCTACCGAGTATCGGTTTCGACATTCTGTGGAAGAGGGCAAAGATGTGTAATCGAGGAAGAAGCCCGTTTGAACCTTAGGAATAGATTAGGATACAAGTGACATGTCACTAGGATATTTGAGTTTCGAACTCGTTGAGTTGAGTCCGAGTTCATGAGATGTAACTGGGTATCCGAGCTCGTTGATTTGAGTCCGAGTTCACTTATGGATGCGAACGCCCGAGCTCGTTGAGTTGAGTCCGAGTTCACTTATGGGCGGGTTACATGGTAGCCTGGCTGCATAATTTCCATAGGCTATTGAGTTTGTCTAGCTGCGGGTATGGCACTTACGTGCATGAAATCCATGTATCCGAATTATATTCCGATTGTGTTCAATGGGTAAAGTTCTAGTGAAATGGAAGAATTCTCGAGATGAAAGTGACTAGTTGGTAAGTGTTGTGGAATGGATTCTTTGTATAGGTATGTACTTAATCCTCGGGTTGAGACATCAATATAACAATAATATGGTAAGATCATGAATGAGAAATATGATATGAATGCTTTGGTGATATTATGCAAATGTGGACTTCGTATTATTGCATGGTTATGTTACTTGCTATTTACATGTGAACTTACTAAGCATTTATGCTTACTCTCCCCTTCCATTCCTTGTAGTTTTGACAAGCCGACTTGGAGATCAAGACGGTCAGAGGCACGCTCACATTATCAACAGACCATCTTGGTATAGTGGCTTGCATATTTTGGGAATATGGCATGTATAACATTATAATCCTTTTGTGTATATAATCTTATGATATGGTGAATGAGTGATGTGGAAATGCTTGTTGATGATTAGCTATTGGAATGGCTAATCAAAATTTATATTTAGTGTTATGTATGCTTAATGTATTACCTACCCCATGGAAAACCATAAACTGTACTAATTGGCCCGACCAAAAATTCTAGAAAAAAATTAGTAAGTAGATATCTGAGTCTAGTTTCAGGAAAAATTTATAGAATTGGATTGCGAGTTTTGTAGCTTGAGATATGATTCTTTTAGCGACTGTGACGTAGTTAGCCAGCTTGTCTGGAAATTCTAAAATAAATTGTTTGAGCTGTTTAATTAATGAATTAAGTCTGTTAACACCTTGTGCTCGACCCCAGCGACGGTCTCGGGTACGGGGGCGTTACATTAGCCATGCATTATTATACACATAACATAATAATATTTTCACAATGTCATCAAGTATCATAGGTACATTTTAAGTCATGTCATTTACATAATGTATAATAAAACTCATGATCATAATTCATTCATTCACTTCTTACCGAGGTCTCATCTATTCATAATCTCAATATTTATGAGCTTTGTGCACATACCTGTACCCTTTCAACATGATCATACCTTGTCATCTCTTTGACATAACCGTTGGATTACCTGTTGAACCACTTGGAATACTAAAGGATACTCGGGAACTCTCATGCACATAGTAAGATGCCAATGCCATATCCCAGATATGGTCTTACATGGGATCATAGATCGAAGCTGATAGCCCAGCTATAGTCTTACACAATGTCTCATATATATCCCAATGCAATATCCCAGACATGGTCTTCCATGGGATCAAAAATCGATGCCAATGCCATGTCTGGAATGTCCCAGACATGGTCTTACATGGGATCACATATCGATGCCAATGCCATGTCCCAGACATTGTCTTACATGGGATTACTCATAACCCTAATGTCATGACATTTGTATCCTAATTATTCCTAAGGTTCAACCGGGGTTTTGAGATATCAAACTTCGTCTAATCGTCATCAAGTCATCATTAATTAAATCCACAAAGACAATTACACAATTCATGCAATATTAAAGCATTAAAAACATAATAATGTAATGTTGCATTATTTACACACGAACTTACCTCGGTACCAAATATGAATAACTATTTGATTTAGTCCACAACCTTGTTCTTTCCTTGGTTTAGGTCCAGGCTCTATTTTTCTTGATATATAATAGCAAATTTCACTTATTTAATTATCACATTGTTCAAATCAGTCTAAAAATCATACTTTGGCAAAGTTATAATTTAGCCCCTAGGCTCGTAAAATGAAATGTGTTCATTTTCTTTGTTACCCAAGCCTAGCTGAACTTATACCATGCTCAAAGTAGCCCACATTTCTCATTAAATCATACATCTTACTACTCATTTTACAAACTTTACAAATAAGTCCTTTCTAGCCATTTTCACTAAAAATTACTTAGTATAAGATATTTATCACACATCAAACATTCATATTCTTCCATTAAACATCAAAACACATACATGTCATACATGGGTCAAATTTCGAACATGAACCCTACTTCAAAATATGGCTAGAAATACGTAAATCGAGTTACGAGGGTTTAAAAAATGTTAATAGCATTAAAAATAGGGCTAGTATTGTAACATCCTAAATTAGGGTCTAGTCGGGATAGTGGTCCAAAGAATATGTCAAAGATGAGATAGTAAGTTGTTATGTGCAAGTGGACACAGGTATGTGTATCGAACTCATAAGAACATCACGGGATATGATGAACTTGTGATAAGGGTATATATATTAAGAATAAGTTTAAGCGATTTGATAATAAACGCAAGTTTATGCTCATTATATTAAATGTATGATTGATGCTTGTTTAAATTGCATTTTATTTGTTTGTGAGCATACTTAGCTTTAAAGCTTACCCCCTTCCTTTCCCTTTTTCTTATAGTGTCGCCAAGCTAGCTCGGAGATCGGAGGACATTGGAGTTTTTGATCACACTATCAATTGGAAATTTTGGTATAGTTAGATTCAACATTTTGAATATGGCATGTATAGGGACTTGGTCTTTTTGTTATGTGTCATATTAATTAGCCAAATGTGTTGGCTCTTGATGGTATTGTGATTCATTTTGTGTATGGCCATGAGAAGTGGTTCATATTGATTATTTGGGCTGTAACCCTAATTAGTTATGTATGCATGCAAATGTGTTTATGATTGTTGTGGTCGTTTGATGGATGTGTGATTAGATGTGGCTTACATGCTAAAGGGATGTGTTTGATGAGGCTTGTGATTGTTTGTGATAATGAGTGTGATGGATGGCAATAAATGTGGCACAAATGTATGACTTGGAAGTAGGATAGCAAAGATGATTATCCATGAAATTGGTGTGGAATACCTTGGGTAAACCTACTAACTTGAATATGTTATACATTGATTTATTAAGAACATAAAATGTCTATGCTTCATTTGACAAATGTGCCATGTTTTATACCATAAGTGGGTTTCAATGTGTGAGTGCTTAAAGGTGGAAAATGGCTTGGAACATAGCTTAGAAATTGTCCACACGGTTGGACACACGGGAATGTGTCTAGACCGTGTGAGACACACGGCTTACCCCATGGGCATATGGTTCAGTCACGTGTCCCCTACACCCTAATTAATGCAAAACAGAATACCCATTAGTAAACACATAGGCAGAGACACAGCTGTATATCTCAGCTGTGTAGAGGACACGGCCTCAGGACATGGGTGTGTGCCCAGGCTGTGTGAAGTCTGCACTTAATCTTTGGAATTTAATTCGCCACACGGCCTAATCACATGGACGTGTGACTTGGCCATGTGACTTGGCCGTGTGATCTTATTTGGTTGATGACGTCATAGTCAAAGAGTTACACAAGCTGAAGACATGGGCATGTCCCAAGTCACACAGGCGTGTGTGACCACACGGCCAACAAGAAAATTTTCTAAGTGTCAAAAATGTTTCAAAAGTTCTCGGTTTAGTCCCAAACTACTTTCAATGCATGTTTTCGGCCTCGTAGGCCCTTATAAGGGACAATTTGCATGTGCTTGAATAGTTTTAAATTTGGATGAAATTTCATGCCTCGGTTTTATATGTATGTTTACGTTTAAGTCCAATAATGCCTTGAACCCTGTCCTAGTGTTGGATACAGATAAGGGGTATTACATTTAGCAATATTAGAGCTACAGTTTAGTCATTTCTTGGACTAACGTAGCATGTGTACGAGTCTAGCTATACATGCTATACATATATTATGATAGTATGATGACTCCTGACAATTTAAAAATGTGTTTCCATATAGTCAATGGATCCCGATAGAGCAGTGGCGGATGATGTTCAAAGTAATGCGCCTACTCGTATTGAAGGAGTAGTGTCGTCTGATAGTAGACCCAAAACTGTTAGTAAAGGAGAAGGAGGCAGAGAAGCCTTTCTCTATATGATGGATACATGCTATACGAATTTCATTTGAACAAACCCGAATGCTCAAACCCCTCCACCACCTCCAAATCCAGAACCTGTGCCCCAAGCGCCTCTAGGTATGGACTTTATGAGATTTCATAGAACCCTAGTTGACAAAATTCAAATGCAAGGAGGTGAGGAATTTAGGGCCAATGCTGATGATGAGACCGAGAAAGTGATATTTTGGCTTGAGAATTCTATTCGGGTATTCAGTAAACTATCATGAACACTTGAAGAATTTTTAAAGTATGCTATTTCCTTATTGAGAGACGCGGCATATTATTGGTGAAAGACACTAGTTTGGGTGGTTCCAAAAGAAAGGGTCACGCGTGAATTCTTTCAATGGGAGTACTGAAAGAAATACATCAGTGAACGATTCTTCGACCAAAAGCATAAGGAATTTCTTGAGTTGAAACAAGGCTGCATGTCAGTTATTGAGTACGAAAGAGAGTTTGTCTAGCTCAATAAATATGCTCGAGAATGTGTATCCTCTGAAGGTAAAATGACTAGAAGGTTTGAAGACGAACTTAATGAGGATATTAGAGTGTTAGTGGGTATTCTTGAGCTGAAGGAATTTGTTTTGCTTATTGATTGGGCTTGTAAAGCTGAGGAACTAACCAAGGAAAAGAGAAAAGCTGAGGCTGAGGCTTGAGATATAAGAAAGAGGCCAATGAGCAAGTCATTCCCATCTCAGTCTAAGAAATCTAGAGATATGTATTCTCGTTCTGATGTTTCAGCTGGGCATTCGTACAGAAGCCGTAAGAAGCAAAATTTGGGTTTTAAATCTCAGGCTACCTCTGTAGCTAGTATGGGTAATGCTAAACCTTCTAGACCCGAGTGCCAACAATGTGGTAGAAGTCATTTTGGTATGTGTAGGATGAATGATGGATCTTGTTTTAGATGTGGTTTTCAAGACCACTATATCAAAGACTGTCTTGAGATGATTGAGAAAGAAAAATTTTAGAGTACAAGACCGAGTAGTATGGCTACAAACGGGAGACCCATGAGAAATGCCAGTAATGGGGCTAATAGAAAAAATGTAATGAGGGATATACCTGTAAGATCCGTAGCTAGAGCTCCAACTAGAGCCTATGCCATACATGTGCGAGAGGACGCATCTTCTCCTGATGTGATCACTGGTACATTTTCTCTTTACGATGCTACTGTTATTGCTTTGATTGACCTTGGTTCTACTCATTTGTATGTGTGCATGAAATTGGTTTCTAGCATGAGTATGCCTGTTGAGTCTACAGAATTTAGGATTAAGGTGTCAAACCCGTTAGGCAAGCATGTTTTAGTTGATAAAGTATGTAAGAAATGTCCCTTGATGATTAGAGGTTATTATTTTTTGGCTGACCTGATGTTGTTGCTGTTTGATGAATTTGATGTATATTGGGTATGGATTGGTTAACATTTCATGATGCTGTAGTGAATTGTAGACAAAAAGTTATTGAATTGAAATGTGAAAATGGTGAAATTCTCTGGCTTGAATCAAATGAGTCAGATAGGTTGCCAATCGTTATTTCTTTGATATCTGCTCAGAAATGCATGAGAAAATGGTGTGAAGCTTATTTGGCTTATGTGTTGAATTCAAAAGAGTCTGAATTGAAGATTGAATCAATGTTTGTTGTATGTGTATATTTGTATGTATTCCCTGAAGAATTGAAAGGTTTACCTCTAATTAGAGAAGTGAAATTTGGAATTGATGTAATGCTAGGGGCAACAACTATTTTGATTGCTCCATATCGGATGGTCACAATTGAGTTGAAAGAATTGAAGTCACAGAATTGACTGACAAGGGTTTTGTGAGACCGAGCTTTTCACCATGCGGTGCTCCAATATTATTCATGAAAAAGAAAGATGGTTTTATGAGATTGTGTATAAATTACCAACAACTCAATAAGGTAACAATCAAGAACAAGTATCCTTTACGAAGGATTGATGACCTGTTTGATCAATTGAAAGGAGCGACATGGTTTTCTAAAATGGACATGAGGTCCGGCTACTATCAATTGTGAGTTAAAAAGTCAGATGTGCCTAAACCTGCTTTTAGAACGAGGTATGGCCACTATGAATTTCTTGTTATGCCATTTGGGTTGATGACCGCACCTACTGTGTTTATGGATTTAATGAACAGAATATTTTAGCCATATTTAAACAAGTTTGTTGCTGTGTTTATTGATGATATTCTAATTTATTCGAGAGATGAGGCAAAACATGTCGAGCACTTGAGAACGGTTTTGCAAACTTCTAGGGATAAGCAGTTGTATGCTAAGTTTAGTAAAAGTGAGTTTTGGCTTCAAGAAGTTGGATTCATGGGCCACATTGTTTTGAGTGATGGTATTAGAGTTGACCCGAGTAAGATTTTACTATTGTCAAATGGAAACCGCCAAGGAATGTATCCGAGGTTAGAAGCTTTTTGGGCTTACCCGGTTACTACCAATGATTTGTGAAAGGGTTTTCTATGATCGCCACTCCTGTGATGAGGTTGCTTCAAAAAGATGTTAAGTTTGAGTGGTCAGAAAAGTGTCAGCAAAGCTTCGAGAAATTGAAGATTCTATTGACTGAAGCACCAGTTTTGGTACAACCCGAGTCAGGTAAAGAATTTGTGATTTATAGTGATGCTTCTTTAAATGGTTTGGGATTTGTACTTCTGCAAGAGGGTAAAGTCGTGGCTTACGCTTCGAGGTAGTTAAAGCCTCACGAGAAGAACTATCTGACACATGACTTGGAGTTTGTCACAATAGTGTTTTCTTTGAATATTTGGCGACATTATTTATTTGGTAAGAAATGTCGTGTCTACACCGATCACAAAAGTCTTAAGTACTTGATGACTGAAAAGGATTTGAACTTGCAGCAACGAATATGGTTGGAACTATTAAAAGATTATGAGCTTGTGATCGATTACCATCCAGGTAAGGCAAATGTGGTCGCTGACGCTTTAAGTAGGAAGTCATTGTTTGCCTTGAGGGCTATGAATACACAGTTGACTTTGTCAGATAATGGTTCGATTCTAGCCAAGTTGAGAGCTACACCAACTTTTCTTTAACAGATTTATGATGCTCAAAAAGTTGATAAAGGGTTACAAGCTAAGAGAATTCAGTGTGAGTCAAGCAATGAACCGAATTTTCAGAATGACTCCGATATTTGCTTTAGATTCTATGGTAGGATTTGTGTTTCGAAGGACAATGAGTTGACTCAGAATATTTTACATGAGGCACATAACGGTTGTTTAGCAGTTCAACTGAATAGTAGAAAAATGTATAATGACTTGAAGAAAATGTATTGGTGGAATGGTATGAAAAGAGATATCTTAGAGTTTGACTCAAAATGCTTGTCAGTAAGTAAAGGCTGAACACCAAGTACCATCAGGTTTACTTAAGCCCATCATGGTTTCCGAGTAGAAATGAGATCGGATTGCTATGGATTTTGTGACAGGTTTGCCTTTGACACTGAGAAAGAAAGATGTCATATGGGTTATTATCAATAGACTAACTAAATCGGCTCATTTTGTCCCAGTGCATACCAATTACTCACTTGATAAGTTAGTTGATTTGCACATTGGTGAAATTGTTAGACTTCATGGAGTACCTATATCGATTGTATCGGATAGAGATTTGAGGTTCACATCACGGTTTTGGAAAAAGTTACAAGAAGCTTTGGGTACGAAGTTGAATTTTAACACTACTTTCCATCCGTAGACTGATGGTCATTCTGAGTGAGTAATCCAGATCTTGGAAGACATGCTCCGATGTTGTGTATTGGAATTCTAAGGTAGTTGGGAAAAGTACTTACCGTTGGTAGAGTTTACCTACAACAACAGTCATCATTCGGGTTTGAAAATGGTGCCTTATGAGGCATTGTATAGGTGTAAGTGTCGGACGCCTTTGTATTGGACCGAACTCAAAGAGAATTAAATTCACGGGGTTGATTTGGTTAAGGAAACCGAAGAAAAGGTAAAAGTGATTTGAGATTGTTTGAAAGCCACTTCGGATAGACAAAAATCCTATACAGATTTGAAAAGAAAAGAAATTGAGTATCAAGTCGGTGATAAGGTATTTTTGAAAGTATCTCCATGGAAAAAGGTTTTGAGATTTGGTAGAAAAGGCAAATTAAGTCATCGTTTTTTAGGGCCGTATGAGATCACCAAGAGAATAGGTCCGGTTGCCTATCGGTTGGCTTTACCATCCGAGTTGGAAAAGATTCATGATGTGTTCCATGTATCTATGTTGCACCATTATCGATTTGATCTTTCACATGTGATTTCACCGACAGAGGTTGATATACGACCGGATATGACTTATGTTGAGGAACCGGTTAAGATTCTGGGATGAGAAGTCAAACAATTGAGAAACAAAAGCATTGCCTTGGTGAATGTGTTATGGTAGAAACATGGGGTTGAAGAGGCTACATGGGAGCCCGAGGAGGCCATGAGAAAACAATACCCAAACCTTTTTACTAGTAAGATTTTCAGGGACAAAAATCCCTAAAGGGGGAGAGTTGTAACATCTCAAATTAGGGTCTAGTCGGGATAGTGGTTTTGAGACCACAAATCTAAAATAGAAATAATTGTTTTACAATTATTTGATGGTCCATGATAAGATTAAATGTTTGTGTGAAATTTCCATCAAGAAAGTCTACGCCTAAGATGCCCAATTTGACTTTAGGGACTAAATTGAATAAGTTGCAAAACTTGTGTTCTAGAAGCTTCATGTAACACCCCGTACCCAAGACTGTTTCCGGAGTCGAACACGAGGTGCTAACCGACTTAATTCATTTACTATCACAGTCCATTTTAAAAATTTCCAGGCAGTTAGCTAACTGCATCACTGTCACTTTAAAAATCATATCTTGAGTTCCAAAACTCGAAAATCAGTTTCATAATTTTTCCCTTAAACTAGACTCATATTTCCATCTACATATTTTTTTCTAGAATTTTTGGTTGGGCCAATTAGTACATTTTATTAGTTGAAGTCTCCCCTGTTACAGGGTGCGACTACACTGACCTTCATGCATTACGATTTGGATATCTCCTCGTACAGGGCTTCAATACTGATGCCGTTTGTTTCTATAGAAACTAAACTCAAAAATGAATCTATACATATATGGCATGACTTCTAAATGTCTCTGGTTAATTTATAATGAATTTCCAAAGTCAGATCAGGGGATCCAGAAACCGTTCTGGCCCTGTCTCACGAAAACTTTAACATCTCATAATATACTGTTCATATGAACGTTTCGTTACTTTCCTATGAAAATAGATTCATCAAGGTTCGATTAAATAATTTATTCACTATTTAATTCCTTCCTACTATTTTTAGTGATTTTTCACATCCACATCACTGCTGCTGCCAGCATCTATTTTTAAGGTAAACTTTACCTATTTCATGATCCTCCATGGATCAACTAGAGTTTGTCATACATATTCCAAAAGTGATCATGAATAACCATTCCCATGGCTAACCGTTACCAACATTTCCATACCTCTCGACGAACAACATACAAAACGATTATAATGCTATGATCAAAGTATATTTAAGCCATTTTCGCATGGCTATCCAAATTTACACAAAACCGAAGGGTACATGACCAACAACAAAAGGGTAGTCCTATACATGCCATTTCAAAGTTCAACCAAAAGTATACCAAAAGGAGCTTTGATAGTGTGGGTGAATTCGACTTCAAAAATCCCGAGTCCGATAGCTGAAGAACCAAAATCTATAAAACAGAGAATTAAATAAACGGAGTAAGCATTAAATGCTTAGTAAGTTTTGAGCAAAGAATTTAAGCACAACTGAAGTATAGCATTCATATAACTAAACGGATAATTCCATATATACATATTCTCAAATCATTCCTACTTCACATTCCAACCCCTATATTCATACATAAGGGATCATCTTAGCCAAATACCGAAAGCTCATTACTCGACTGAGCGAATATTATTCGAAGGGAATCAACTATTCCAATGCACATACGAAACATACCTCATTGTTGGGATTTTACAAGCGTATTAACTGAAATTTTTACAGCAAGATCGCTCATTCCCGAATCACGTACCTTCGGAATTTAACCGGATATAGCTACTCGTTCAAATGCCTTCGGGACATAGCCCAGTTATAGTAACTCGCACAAATGCCTTCGGGACTTAACCCGGATTTAGTAACTCGCACCAATGCCTTCGGGCTTAGCCCGGAATTAGTAACTCACACAAATGCCTTCGGGACTTAACCCGGATTTAGTAACTCGCACCAATGCCTTCGGGCTTAGCCCGGAATTAGTAACTCGCACAAATGCCTTCGGATCTTAGTCCGGATATAGTCACTTAGCACAAAGCCTTCAGGACTTAGCCCGGACATCATTCGAATAACCATGCACATTTATCAATAAATCATGACACATCCGTATTTCATTTTCATTACCAAAGCTCAAACACAAGACACTTATCACACTTGCAATTTCGGCTCAATAGCCACATACAAAGAGCATGATTTTGATTTGCTTAAAACATGATCTAATCAAATCATAATCTAAGTTCCATTACTCGAAAACTTACCTCGCATGTGGTCGAACGATTTCGGTGGCTATTCGATAACTTTTTCCTTTCCCTTATCCAACTGTGGTCCTCTAAGCTCTTGAGCTAATTCAAACAAATTTAACTTATTAAAGTCTCATTATGCTAGCTTATGGCCGAATATGACAAGGATTTTAATAGGTCATATGGCCACCCTTTAGCTCAAATACACAATGGTCATGCGCATTTTTAATCACATTAAGCAATTTAACACAATTCATTTGAGCATCAAAAGAGGACCTCAAGGTACTTAGCCCATATATACATTAGGCATTAGAGTCACATATATATGGAATCATGAATCAAACTCAACATTTTAGCCCACACTCTCTTTAGCCAATTATCTAAGCCAAGATAAAAGCATCAATATGCTTGCCTCTAACCGAACACATACAACACAAATCTATTTCATGTGGCCGAATATACATGTCTAGGTTGAGGCCGATTATATGCTTAATACTTCCTACAAATATGGTTGCTTGTATTGACTACATACCATTTTGTTTCAAATTCAAAACTCGGCTAATACACATATACACACTAGTAAATCAAACATTAACATTTGCTCTTCACCTTACTACCATTTCTCATCCAAGTAACGTGAATAACAACCATATTTCTCCTCTACTTTCTACCATGGCCGAATGCATCACAACACCATACCATTTCAATTTTGGTCATGGTTAAACAAAGAACTTAATGTTTCACTCAAAAATGCTAAAAAGAAGATTCAAGAGTCATCAATCCACCGTCACATGCATCATTACAAAGCTTCATTTTTAGCATGTAAATGACATCAACACCAATCTACCTTAGCCGAATATCATCTCCATGACATAGTAAAGATTTGAACCATGGGCTAGTTAGAACTCAAACTAACAACTAAAAACATGCATGAATCTCATGGACAACATCAAACATACCTTAGTCTAGCAAACCACCATGGCCAATTTTCTCAAGCTCTTCCCCCTTCTTCTCTTTCTTCTATTCGGCCAAGAACAACCAAAGAATAAAGCCTTTTTTTTTCTTCTAGTTTCGGCAAAATGGGGGAGCAAGGATGAAACAACTTTGGTTTCTCCTCCCACTCCCCACATATTTTATTGTTCTTAACACAACATGTTGTCATAAACTTTTTATAATATGTTTTACCCATCACAATTTGTCTATCCACCTTGTCATGGCCGGCCACTACTATTTAAGGGGGGAAAATTGACATCCAAGTCCTCCCTTTTGTTTACATGCACTAATAGATCCTTATAGATTAACCTATCACATTTCAAAAGTGTCACACATAAGTCCTATTGACTAATTTCACATGCAATTTACTAAATCGAAGCTTAACACTTTCACACATTCATAATCACATATTTTAGACAATAAATATCATATTCAAATAATTTGGTGACTCGGTTTAGCGGTCCCGAAACCGCTTTCCGACTAGGGTCACTTTAGGGCTGTCACACTTCAAGCATGAAATTGCATTGGATTATTAATTAGAGGTCTTTAAACAACAATTAGACTAATTTCTAAAATTTTGGACAAAAATGGGCATGAATAGGAAAATTTTGAAAGAATGGCTAAAAGGTCATTTTAGTTCTTTGGTTAATAAAAGAATAAAATGGGAAAATCAAGTAAAAAATGGTCTCCATTTTATCCAAGGGGTGTCGAAAATTTCATGCTCTCTATAGCTAGGGATTTGAACATTTCAAGCTTGATTGTAAGTGTTCCCTAGCCCCGTTTTTAATGTTCTTTATATATTTGAGATCATTAAATCATGATCTAGCTATTTCTACCATTATTTTAAGTTAGGGTTCATGTTCAAAAACTTACCCATGTGTGACATGCATGTATTTTGATGTTTAATGGAGGAATATGAGAGTTTGATGTGTAATAAACATCTTTTACTAAGTGATTTTTTCATGGAAACCTCTAAAAGAACCTATTTGTAAAAGATGTAAAAATGGATAGTGGAAATGTGAATTAATGAGAAATGTGGGCTGATATGAGTTAGAATATGAATCGGCTAGGCTTGGGTAACCAAGAAAACGCATGCATTTCATTTTACGAGCCTAGGACTAAAGTGTAAATAGGTGAAAAGTTAAGCGTAAAATGGTAATTTTACCAAAGTATGTGTTATGGGTCGATTTGAATAATGTGTGTATTGAATAAGTTAAATTTAGCATTATAGATCAAGAAAAACGTGATTTGGGTCTTGATCAGGGGAAAAGCAAGATTTACGAAGAGTAGGCTCATTTCTATCATTTTGTACCGAGGTAAGTTCATATGTGAATAATGCAATATGTATGTTGTATAATACTTAGTTATTTTGTAAATTTAAATACTATATTGTTGATATGAGTAAGCCTTGATTCTTTCTATGAGAAAATTATTGATACTATGTACATTGAGGCTGATATTATAAGCAAGTCCGACAGTGATGCGCTAAGTATGAAATCTCGTTTGAACCTTACGAATAGTTTAGGATACAAGTGACATGTCACTAGGAACTATGCGATCTGAGCTCATGAGTTGTGGTCTGAGTTCATGATATATGAAACACATGTTATGGGGTTCTGGGTACTGGTCTTGTATGTCTATCTGTGGCTGGGTAGTCCGGCATGTGTTGTGGATACCCGACAGCTTATATGAGTAGCTCGTGTAGCTACATCCTGATCGATAGCTTGTGTGAGTAGATCCGTGAGTAGCTCAAAATCAAGCAACATGTGGTATGTGATATGGGGTAGCGATGGCTACATATAGGGCAGTTAGGTACGATAATTCTGATCTATTCGATGGTATTCCAAGTGTTCAATGGGTAATCCAAAGAAAAATTCAATGGGTAGTCTCAATGAATACGTCAAAGATGAGATAGAAAGTTGTTATGTGCAAGTGGGCATAAGTGTGTATATCAAACTCATAAGAACATCATAGGATATGATGAACTTATGATAAGGGTATATATATATGAAGAACAAGTTTAAGCGATTTGATAATAAATGCAAGTTTATGTTCATTATATTAAATGTATGATTGATGCTTGTTTAAATGACATTTTATTTGCATGTGAGCTTACTAAGCTTTAAAGCTTACCCCCTTCCTTTCCCTTTTTCTTATAGTGTCGCCAAGCTAGCTCGGGGATTGGAGGACGTCGGAATTTTCGATCACACTATCAATTGGAAATATTGGTATAGTTAGATTCAACATTTTGAATATGGCATGTATAGGGACTTGGTCTTTTTGTTATGTGTCATATTGATTAGCCAAATGTGTTGGCTCTTGATGGTATTGTGATTCATTTTGTATATGGCCATGAGAAGTGGCTCATATTGTAACATCCTGAAATAGGGCCTAGTTGGAATAGTGGTTTTGAGACCACAAATCCGACATCAAAATATTTATTTCATGATTGTTATGAGGCCTAGAATATGAGAATATGCATGTGTTAAAGTTTCATCAAAAAATTCTTTGAGTAAGGTGCCCAATTGGAAATTAGGGACTAAATTGACTAAATTGTAAGACTTGGATTCTAGAAGCAATTTGTATGAAATTGCTTTAGATTATAAATTAGAAGGTCTTGGAGAGAAATTTTCTCAATTTCTAAGTTTTTGGACAAAAATGGGTTTGCATGGATAAAATTTTAAAGAAAGGGCTTAAGGGCATTTTGGTCATTTGGCATTTTAATGAAATAAAATGGGAAAAATGAAACAAAAATCAGCCATTTTCTTCTCCATGGCTACCGAAAATTGAAAGGACACCATAGCTATGGTTTTCAACATTTTCAAGCTCAATAGTAAGTGCTCCCAAGCCCCGTTTTTAATGTTCTTTGTATTTTTGAAATCTCGATAACTTATTATCTCTATTTTTACCTATATTTCACGCTAGGATCCATGTTTAAAAATTTACCCATGCATGAGTTACTTGTATTTTGCTGGATTATGGAGGAATATGAAAGTTGGATGAGTGTTAACCATCTTTTTCTAGGTGGGTTTCATGAAAAACCCCTAAAATGACCTTTTTGTAAAAGGTGTAAAATATGTGGTGGAAATGAGAAATAATGGATAAATGTGGGCTGCCATAAGAGGGAAAAACATTTAGCTAGGCTTGGGTAAGATAGAAATTGCATGTGTTTCATTATACGAGCCTAGGGACTAAATCGTAAAAATGTGAAAGGTTAAGGGCAAAACGACCATTTGGACCGGGGTGGAATTTAGAGTTGAAATGTATAATATGGAGTGTTAATGATTTGACTTTGTTGTAATAGACCCCGAGGAACAAATTTCGGAGTTCGATCGAGGAAAACGAAAGGTTTCGGAATAACCAAAACACAGCTCCGAAACGAATACCGGGTAAGTTCAGATAACTTAAAGCAAACTCCTAATATGCCTAATTATATGATTTGTGAAAGAATGATGATTGCATTTATTGATAGCATAAGATTTCATGAAATGCATTCTTAATAATGATGTGTTGAAAAATTGTCTCAGTTAAAGTTAAAAAGGGAACTCGATGGATAAACTATGTTTTACATGTGTAATGAGATCCTACATGTGTTGCAGAAAGGACTTAGCCCGGACGGGTAATTCGCTGATCTCAATTATGAAAAGGTTCTAGCCCGGACGGGTGTTTCTTTGGATGATTGAGCCTCCCGAAGGATACATGTGCATTATGGATTTAGCCCAGACGGGTAATCCGATCAGGGTCTGAATTTAGCCTGGACTGGTAATTCAGATCTGAGCTCATTAAAGGTGTTTGTCGAAATAAGGGATTTAGCCTGGACTGGTAATCCCGACATCACCTTATGAGTTTACGATATGGGGGATTTAGCCTAGACTGGTAATCCTGCCATAAGATGTGAAGTTCGCTGGAGTGTACACCTGAAATGATCATCCTTATGGATTGACGGTTAATGGATATTCCATCGAGATTTCCTCGACACTCAATGGGATTAACATAAAATACATGTACAAAATGAAATGTTGAATGATGAGCTCATCTAAGATAAATTACCGTATTTTGTTATGTGACTAACTCATTGGTTAAGTGCATGTGATAGGGAACCATTTCATACTAGTTGGTTTCCTTATCTATTATGGATGTATGCTAATTACTTGGTAAGCTCACTTTCCAGTTATTTGAGCTTACTAAGCATAAAAATGCTTACCCCTCTCTTTTCCCTGTCTTTCAGAGCTCGAGAACTCGTAAAGGTTGGAAGACGGTTGGAGAGTCAACACACTGTCAACTAGTCCAGCTTTGGTACATAGATACTTTTTTTTGTTCAATGGCATGTATAGGTATTTTTGGGTCATTTTTTCATATGTGTCATTTGGCTAGCAATGTAAAGGTTTGAATGTTATGTCTATTCATTCTTTGTATGGCCTTAATATATGGCCTATATTGGTGTAGGTTGCTATCCTACTAATCATGCAATTTTTACTTGCTGAAATGATTACAAGGTGTATGATGAATGGATACGATAAATGTGACCAATTCATTTGAAATTGGGAGGATCACAGTTGGCAATGAGTTAAAAGACGAGCCAAATCTGATATTGTGATTAATGAGACTATAATCTTGAATACAAAAAGGGTAACCTAGCATGTGCAAAACCAAGGATATGAGGTTTACATGCAATTGACAATTATGATAGAACTTGAGTGCGATTAGGGTATGTTAGATATCAGTAGAAGCTATAGATGAGAATGGGCAATTGAGGGTGACCAAAGGATTGAAAAGTAGCCTAATAAGGTCTACACGGTAGACACACGGGCGTGTGTCCAGGTCGTATATGACACACAGATCACCGTTGGGCATTTGGTATGACTGTGTCTCCCCTGTACCTAAAATTTTAAGTTAGTGTCGGACACGGGCTAGACACACAGGCATGTGTTTTGGCCATGTGAATCTAATAGAATACTCAAGTTTTGGACATGGGGTGACCACACAGGCGTGTCCCAATGCACATGGGCGTGTGTATGATCTCAACATGGGCGTGTGAGGTATTAACCTATAAGTTTTCCTCAGATCTTTAGTTTGGTCCCGAACCTTTCTCAATATTTGTTTAGGGCCACTTAGGCCCAAAATTGGGACACTACAATGTTAGTGGGTTTGTTTTGAGTTGAAACGAAATTTTATAACCCGTATTTTTTGTTTATGCTCGTATATATATCTAATAATGCCTCATACTTGTCCCCGATCTCGGGTACAGATAAGGGATGTTACATTTAGTGGTATCAGAGCTACAGTTTAGTCAGTTCTAGGACTACCGTTAGAGTATTGGATTTCACTATACATGCCACTATTTGAACATTGATAGTGTGACATCTTCTAACCTTTTAAATTGTTTTTGAATATAGTAAACATCTTCCAATGAAGCATAAGATGAGTTCGAGGGAGCCGAGAGCCATGCTCCAACTACCATACATCAAACTATTTCTAGTAGTAGTAGAAGGTCTATGTCTGACGGCCGGGAAAAGGCCAAGGCCGCCTTCTTCGAAATGATGGATGAGTGGTTTGGGGATTACTTGAGGAATCACCCTAACATACCACGACCTCCCCCGCCCTCTAACCAACTTAATGAGGAAGTACCATGAGGTATGGTACCTATAAGAGTTGGTAATGCCCCTGTAGACAAGCTTAGAAAGTATGGGGCTGAATAATTTAGAGCTAAGGTTGATGATGATGCTGAAAGAGCCGAGTTCTGGCTTGAAAATACTACACGGGTATTAGATGAATTGTCGTGCACACCTGAGGAGTACTTGAAGTGTACCGTGTCCCTCCTGAAGGTTACTGCATACCACTAGTGGAAGGCTGTATCTTCCATGGTGCCGAAGGAAAACATTACTTGGGAATTTTTCCAAGCAGAGTTTAAAAAGAAATACATCAGTCAGAGGTTCATAGACTCAAAGTGAAAGGAGTTCCTGGAACTCAAACAAGGAAATACGACTGTAGTAGAATACGAAAGGGAGTTCGTAAGGCTAAGTCAATATGCAACTGAATGGGTCCAAACCGAGCCAAAAATATGTAAACGCTTCGAGGAAGGTCTGAATGAGGAAATCAAGTTGTTGATCGGGATTCCTGAGATACGAGAGTTCGCTGCATTAGCTGATCAGGCCAAGAAGGCCGAGGTGCTTAATAATGAAAGAAAGCAAGCTAAGAGAGAAGCTCGAATTTCGAGAAAGAGGTCCAACGGTAAAATGCTCTCATTTCCTACGAAGAAATCAATGAGCCAGCATGAACACTCTACTTCATCGGTAAGATATTCAAGTAAAGCGAGAGGCTCTAAACGACAAAATCAGAGGTCTTCCTCCCCGTTGGTGACTAGTGTGGGGAGTGTAGATGATCGAAAGCTGAAGTGTAAAAGTTGTAACAAATTTCACTCTAGAGAGTGCCGAATGAAGAGCAGTGCATGTTTCAGATGTGATTCTCTTGATCACTTTCTCAAAGACTACCTAGAACGAAATGAAAAAGAAGTGGAAGTGACTCCGAAGTCGAGTACTCCCATTACTTGAGGTAGACCTCTGAGGTACCCTGAAAGTGCTAGTTGCAATCGAGTCGCGGCCAAAGACGCTGCAAAATCAAAGGCTCGAGCCCCAGTGAGAACATACACAATGCGCGCTCGAGAGGAAGCCTCTGCTCCCGATGTCATCACGGGTACTTTTTCTCTTTTTAATACATGTGTTATTGCTTTAATTGACCCGGGGTCGACGTATTCATATATTTGCATGAGATTAGTGTCTAGTATGAACATACCCATTGAACCTACGAAATTCATCATTAGAGTGTCGAACCCACTAGGCAAATCAGTCCTGGTTGATAAAGTCTGAAAGAATTTTCCTTTGACAATTCAGGGTCATTGCTTTCCGGCTAACCTTATGTTATTACCATTTGATGAATTTGATGTAATACTTGGTATGGATTGGTTAGACCTTCATGATGTAATTGTAAATTATGATAGTAAGCATATTAAATTGAAATGCCTAGATGGTGAGATTCTACGGGTCGATTCAAGAGAATTGGGTTCACCGTCGGTGGTAATCACGGCAATGGTTGCTCAGAGATATATGAGGAAAGGGTATGAAGCCTACCTTGCATTTGTATTGAACACTAAGGAAATAGAGTTGAAGATTGAGTCTGTGCCAATAGTATGTGAGTACCCAGATGTGTTTCCAAAGGAATTACCTAGACTACCCCCTGAAAGAGAAATAGAGTTTGGCATTGAATTGATACCAGGGACAACTCGTATTTCAATTTCTCCGTATAGGATGGCACCAACTAAGCTGAGAGAGTTGAAAGCATAGTTGCAAGAGCTGATAGATAAAGGTTTTGCAGGGCTGAGCTTTTCACCTTGGGGTGCTCCTGTATTATTTGTAAAGAAGAAAGATGGTTCAATGTGGCTATGTATAGACTATCGATAATTGAACAAGGTAACTATCAAGAATAAGTATCCTTTGCCAAGGATCGATGATCTGTTCGACCAATTGAACAAAGCCACTGTATTTTCTAAGATAGACCTGAGGTTTGACTATTATCAATTGCGAGTTAAAGAATCAGATATGCCTAAGACAGCTTTTAGAGCAAGGTATGGTCACTATGAATTTCTTGTCATGCCATTTGGGTTGACGAATGCACCAGCCGTATTCATTGATCTAATAAATAGAATCTTTCGACCATACTTGGATTAGTTTGTCGTTGTGTTCATTAACGACATTTTGATTTATTCCAATGATGAGACAAAACATGCGAAGCATCTGAGAACGGTGTTTCAAACCTTACGGGAGAAACAATTATATGCTAAGTTGAGCAAGAGTGAATTTTGGCTTCGAGAGGTAAGATTTTTGGGTCACATTGTTTTTGTTGAAACCATCCGAGTTGATCCAAGCAAGATCTCTGCTATTGTCGATTGGAAACCGCCTAAAAATGTAACCGAGGGTAGAAGGTTTTGGGGCTTAGTCGGTTACTATCAAAGGTTTGTAAAAGGATTCTCCATGATAGCGACTCTAATGACAAGGTTGCTACAGAAAGATGTTAAGTTCAAATGGACAGATAAGTGCCAGCAAAGTTTCAAGAAGTTGAAAGCATTGTTGACTGAAACTCCAGTCTTAGTATTACCTGAGCCGAGAAAAGATTTTGTGGTCTATAGTGATGCATCCTTAAATGGACTGGGTTGTGTACTCATGCAAGATGGCAAGGTGATAGCCTATGCTTCGCGGTAGTTAAAGCCACACGAGAAGAATTATCTGACACATGACTTAGAACTTGTAGCTATTGTTTTTGGCTTTAAAATTTGGAGGCATTATTTATATGGTGAGACTTGCCGCATATTCATAGACCACAAGAGTTTGAAGTATTTGATGTTTCAAAAAGAATTAAATCTGAGACTGCGGAGATGGTTAGAATTAATTAAGGACTATGATCAGATCATTGACTATAACCCAGGAAGGGAGAATATGGTCGCCGATGCATTGAGTAGAAAGTCCTTGTTTGCATTGAGAGCCATGGATGCTCGACTGGCATTGCTGGATGATGGTTCAATTTTGGCGGAGCTTGAGGCCAGACCAACATTTCTTCAGGAAATTTGTGATGCCCAGACTAATGATAGTGACTCGCGAGCTAAAAGAGTTCAAAGTGAGTCGGGTATGAGTCATCTTTTTGGGTTGGTTCTGATGGATGTTTAATGTTCATAGATAGGGTTTGCATGCCCAAAAATGATGAACTTATTAGGAAAATTTTTCGAGAAGCACATGATAGCCGTTTGTCTATCCATCCGGGAAGTACCAAGATGTACAATGGTTTGAAGAAAATGTACTGGTGGAAAGGCATGAAAAGAGACATCTCCGAATTTGTATCGAAGTGCACGATATGTCAGCAAGTCAAAGCTGAACATCAAGTACCTTCAGGATTGCTACAACCCGTAATGGTTCCCAAATGGAAATGGGACATGGTTACTATGGATCTCGTTATAGGATTACCATTGACCCCGAAAAAGAAAGATGTTATATGGGTTGTGGTGGATAAATTGACAAAGTCAGCTCATTTTATTTCGATAAGAACAGATTCTCACTTGATAAGTTGGTCGACTTGTATGTATCTGAGATTGTGAGATTACACGGTGTACCGCTGTCGATAATTTCAGATAGAGACCCGAGATTTACTTCGAGATTCTAGAAAAAGTTACAAGAAGCTTTGGGTAAAAAATTAAATTTTAGTACAGCTTTTCACCCACAAATTGATGGTCAGTCTGAGCGGATGATAGAAGTCCTTGAGGATATGTTGCGATGTTGCATCCTCGAATTTGAAAGTAGCTGGGAAAAGTACTTGCCATTGGTAGAGTTTGCCTATAATAATAGCTTTCAAATGAGTTTGAAGATGGCACCGTATGAAGCTTTGTATGGCAAGAAGTGCCGAACTCTATTGTATTGGACTGAACTCAAAGAGAGTCAGATTCATGGAATTGACCTGATCAAGGAAACTGAAGAAAAGGTTAAAGTGATTCGTGACTGTTTAAAAGCGGCATCGGATAGGAAAAAGTCATATGCTGATTTAAAAAGAAAAGAAATTGAATTTCAAGTCGGAGATAAAGTATTCTTGAAAGTATCCCCATGGAAAAAGGTATTAAGATTTGGCCGGAAAGGCAAGCTAAGTCTGCGGTTTATTGGACCATATGAGATCATTGACAGAGTTGGACCATTAGCTTATCGATTGATATTTCCACCTGAACTGAAAAAGATTCACGATGTGTTTCATGTATCCATGTTAAGGCAATATCGATCAGACCCCTCTCATGTAATTTCACTGATTAAGATTGAAATCAGACCGAACATGACTTATGGCGAGGAACCGGTTAAGATTTTAGCTCATGAGGTTAAACGGCTGAGAAATAAAGATGTGGCTTTGGTAAAAGTCTTATGGCACCGACATGGTGTGGAAGAGGCTACATGGGAGCCAGAAGAAACCATGAGAAGCCAATATCCGAATCTGTTTACTAGTAAAACTTTCGAGGAAGAAAGTCCCTAAGCGGGGAGAAATGTAACATCCCGAAATAGGGCCTAATCAGAATAGTGGTTTTGGGACCACAAATCTGACATAAAAATATTTATTTTATGATTATTATGAGGCCTAGAATATGAGAATATGCATGTGTTAAAGTTTTATAAAGAAATTCTTTAAGTAAGGTGTCCAATCGAAAATTAGGGACTAAATTGAATAAATTGCAAAACTGGGATTCTAGAAGCAATTTGTATGAAATTTCTTTATATTATAAATTAGAAGGTCTTGGAGAGCAATTTTCCCAATTTTTAAGTTTTTGGACAAAAATGGGCTTGCATGGATGAAATTTTAAAGAAAGGACTTAAGGGCATCCATAATAGATTATAAATTGACGGTTGATGGATATTCCATCAAGATTTCCTAGACACTCAACGGGATTAACATGAAATACATTTACAAAATGAAATGTTAAATGATGAGCTCATCTAAGATAAATTACATGGTATTTTGTTACGTGACTAACTCATTGGTTGAGTGCATGTGATAGGGAACCATTTCATACTAGTTGGTTTTCTTATCTATTATGGATGTATGCTAATTACTTGGTAAGTTTACTTTCCGGTTATTTGAGCTTACGAAGCATGAAAATGCTTACCCCTCTCTTTTCCCTGTCTTTCAGAGCTCGAGAACTCGTAAAGGTTGGAAGACGGTTGGAGAGTCAACACACTATCAACTAGTCCAACTTTGGTACATAGATACCTTATTTTGTTCAATGGCATGTATAGGTAGGCTAGCAATGTAAAGATTTGAATGTTATGTCTATTCATTTTGTATATGGCCTTGATATATGGCCTCTATTGGTGTAGGTTACTATCCTACTAATCTTGCAATTTTTACTTGTTGAAATGATTACATGGAGTATTATGAATGGATACGATAAATGTGACCAATTCATTTTAAATTGGGAGGATCACAGTTGGCAATGAGTTAAAAGACGAGCCAAATCTGATATTGTGATTAATGAGACTATAATCTTTAATATAAAAATGGTAACCTAGCATGTGCAAAGCCAATGATATGAGGTTTACATGCAATTGACAATTATGATAGAACTTGAGTGCGATTAGGGCATGTTAGATATTAGTAGAAGCTATAGATGAGAGCGGGCAATTGAGGGTGACCAAAGGCTTGAAAAGTAGCCTAATGAGGTCCACACGGGTAGACACGGGCCTGTGTCCAGGCCGTGTGTGACACACGAATTGCCCTTGGGCGTTTGGTATGATCGTGTGTCCCTTGCAGCTAAAATTTTATGTCAGTGTCAGACACGGGCTAGACACACGGGCGTGTGTTTTGGCCGTGTGAATCTAACATAATACTCAAGTTTTAGACACAGGGTGACCACACGAGCGTGTCCCAATGCACACAGGCGTGTGTATGATCTCAACATGGGCGTACGAGGTATTAACCTATAAGTTTTCCTCAGATCTTTAGTTTGGTCCCAAACCTTTCTTAATGTTTATTTAGGGCCTCGTAGGCCCAAAATAGGGACACTACAATGTTAGTGGGTTTGTTTTGAGTTGAAACGAAATTTTATAGCTCATATTTTCCGTTTATGCTCGTATATATGTCCAATAACACCTTGTACTTGTCCCTAATCTCGGGTACGTGTAAGGGGTGTTACACATATTGATTATTTGGGCTGTAACCCTAATTAGTTATGCATGCATGCAAATGTGTTTATGCTTGTTGTGGTCGTTTGATGGCTGTGTGATGAGATGTGGCTTACATGCTGAAGGTATGTGTTTGTTGAAGCTTGTGACTGATTGTGATAATGAATGTGATGGATGGCAACAAATGTGGCACAAATGTATGACTTGGAAGTAGGATAGCAAAGATGATTATCCATGAAATTGTTGTGGAATACCTTGGGTAAATCTACTAACTTGAATATGTTATACATTGCTTTATTAAGAACATAAAATGTCTATGCTTCATATGATAAATGTGCCATGTTGTATTCCATGAAGTTGGTTTAAGTGTGTGAGTGCTTAAGGGTGGCAAATGGTTTGGAAAATAGCCTAGAAATTGTCCAAATGGTTAGACACACGGGCTATGTCGAGACCATGTACAACAAAAGATCTGCCTAAAGGCGTGTGGTTCGACTGTATGTCCCTTGGACCCTAATTAATGCAAAACAGAATGCCCAGTAGTAAACACATGGGCAGAGACATAGCCGTGTGTCTCAGCCGTGTGAAGGACACGGCCTCAGGACATGGGCTTGTGCCCAGGCCGTGTGAAGTTTACATTCAATTTTTGGAATTTAATTCGCCACACGGCCTAATCACATGGGTGTGTGACTTGGCCATGTGATCTTATTTGGTTGATGACCTCATAGTTAGAGAGTTACACAGGCTGAGGACACGGACGTGTCCCAAGTCACACGAGCGTGTGTGACCACAAGGCCTACCCATATGGGCGTGTGACTTTTCGAAACAAGAAAATTTTCTAAGTGTCAAAAAGGTTCCAAAAGTTCTCAGTTTAGTCCCAAACTACTTCTATGTATGTTTTAGGCCTCGTACGTCCTTATAATGGACAGTTTGCATGTGCTTGAATAGTTTTAAATTTGGATGAAATTTTATAGCTCGGTTTTGTATGTTTGTTTATGCTTAAGTCTAGTAATGCCTCGAACCCTGTCCCGGCGTCTGATACGGGTAATGAGTGTGACATCAGTTGCCTTTTGGACTATTACAGTTGGTTACGATACTGGAATGGAAATGGGAAAGAATTACCATGGACTTTGTAACAGGATTACCCATGCCTCTAAGGAAGAAATATGACATTTGGGTAATTGTTGATCGGTTGAAAAAGTCTGTACACTTTATTCTGGTACGAATGGATTATTACTTGGATAGATTGGTTGAATTATATGTTTCTGAGATTGTCAGATTAAGCGGAGTACTTGTCTCCATTATTTCAGATAGAGATCCTCAATTTACATCTCGATTCTGGAGTAAATTGCAAAAGGCTCTGGGAACTCAGTTACATTTTGGCACTGCATTTCATCCCCGACAGATGGTCAATCCGAACGGGTAATACATATCTTGGAAGATATGTTTCGATGTTGTATACTTGAGTATCAAGGTAATTGGGAAAGGTATTTGCCTTTGGTTGAATTTGCTTATAATTACAATCATCAATCTAGTATCAAATTGGCACCGTATGAAGCCTTGTATGGTCGTAAATGTAGAACTCCATTGTATTTGACAGAATTTAGTAAGAAAAAGTTACACGAGTTGACTTGGTCCAAGAGACTGAGGAAAAAGTGAAAGTAATTTGAGATAGCTTGAAACTAGCCTTTAATCGTCAAAAGTCCTACGCTGATTTGAAACGAAAAGAAATAGAATTTCAAGTTAGTGATAAAGTATTCTTGATTGTGTCACCTTGGAAGAAAGTTCTCCGGTTTGGACGCAGAGGAAAACTGAGTCCGCTGTTCATTGGACCTTATGAGATTACAGAAAGGATTGGGCCAGTTGCATATCGGTTAGCTTTACCACCAGAGCTTGATTGGATTCATAATGTTTTTCATGTGTCTATGCTACGGCGGTATCGATTAGACCCTTCACATGTTATCTCTCTGACAGAGGTAGAGATTCAGCTTGATATGACATATGGTGAAGAACCAATCAAAATCTTAGCTTGAGAAACAAAAGAGTTAGGAAATAAAAAGGTAGCTTTAGTAAAAGTTCTTTGGCAATGGCACGGTATTGAAGAGGCTACCTGGGAGCTGGAGGATACTATGAGGAAGCAATACCCAAATCTTTTTATTGGTAAGATTTTTTAGGACGAAAGTCTCTAAAAGGGGGAGAGTTGTAACAGCCTATTTTACAGTGAAATCGAAACAGTGGTTTCGGGACCACAAATCTGACCCAAAAATATATTTTATTTTTTATTTTATTATATGGTCTGTAATATGGTAGATATGTCATGTGAAAATTTTGGTATGAAAATTTTATCGATTAAGTGTTTAATTACGAGAAGGACTAAATCGCATAAAATGCGAAAGTTGGATTCTAGTAGCTATGGGTATCAGATAGCTATGGAATTCAAAAATTATGGTCCTTATATGGTCATTAGATCATTGAAGAGTAGTTAGTAGATATTTTAATGCCTCATCCATGGAAAAATTAGAAAAGGTAAGGGGTTAAATTGGGAATCACTAAAATTAAAATATGGTAATTAAATAAAAAGAAATATTCATCTAATTTCATATCATCTTCCCCAAAATTTCCATGGAAACCCTAGGAGAGAGGAAGAAAACTTATCAATCTTGAAAAGGTATGAAATCAAGTCCCGTTTTTAATGATTTTTATATTTTTGAAACCGAGATAGTCTAATCTCTCTATTTAGGGGATTAATTTGAAAAGTTATCAACGTATGAAAATGGTTCATGGATGTATAATGCTGGAAATTAGAAATTTATGATAGAAAATGAAAGATTATTGATAGATAAACAACTTTTACAAAGTGATTTTTAATGGAAACATGATTTAGGGACTGAAATGAAAAGTTGTAAAACTTGATGAAAAATTTTGAAATTTTATGAACACATATGCTGGAAAGTTTGTAATGGGGCTTTGGTTAGACTTTGAATAGGGAGTAATTTGCACAAGTTTCATTTTCCGAGCCTAGGGGCAAAATCAGAATTTATGGAAAAGTTAGGGGCAAAATGGTAGTTTTTCCTAGGACGTAAATTGTGTCCATTTAAATATGAAATGTATGAAGTTGATGGTTAAATTCATTTATATAGATTTGAAAAACACTAATTCGAGGTTAGATCAAGGAAAATAAAAGATTTCGGATTAGTAGACTTTTACGCAAACAAATGTCGAGGTAAGTTTGTGTAACTTAATCCTCCATGTAAATATGTTTAATTGAATTTGTGTTTTATGGAATGTGATTTACATTGATGTACATGACTTGAATATTATAATGAGAAACTTTGTAACATCTTGTTTTTAGTTCAATTGGAACAATGGTTTCAGGACCACAAATCTAAAATCAAAATTATTATTTTGTTATTATTTTAATGTCTACAGCATGAAAATATGTTTGTGTTAAAATTTCGTTAAGAAATTTTATCATTTGATTAGTTAATTTTATAAAAAGGACTAAATCGTGTAGAGTGTAAAAGTGGATTTCTATTAGCTAAAAGTATCTAATAGCTATAGAACCTTAAAGTTAAGGTCTTAATGTTATAATAAGACCATTAATGTAATGAATAGTCATATATGGACATGTATTAAAGTATTTTGATGGTTATTAATTAAGGTTAAAAAGGTAATTTGGTTAATTAAGTTAAAATAAATAAAACAAAATGAAACCATTATCTAATATCATCATCTTCAACCGTACATAGCAAAGAAGAAAATCCATTTCTTTAGGGTTCATTTGGCCAAGCTTTCACTGTCTATAAAGGTACTATTTTGCAAAACTGTTAAAGATTTTAAATGATGTCGTTGATGAATACATGTGTGTTTTGAAGTTTCTTGATAGATTATGAATACTTGTTGATAGTTAAACACGTTTTGTTAAATGATTTTTAGCGAAAATGCAAAATAGGGATTAAATTGTGAAATGTGTAAAGTTAGTAGTTAAAATGTGAAATAAATGAAAAATATGGGCTGCTAGGGGCATAATAGTAATTTAGCTAGCATGGGTTTAATTGAAATTTCATTAATTTGTGATTTTATGAAATAAGGACTAAATTGTGAAATATGTGAAATATGTGGGGCAAAAGTTTAAATGTGTTTTAAAGTGTGTTTTGGACTAAATTGAATGAATAGATGATTAAATAAGTCAATTTTGAATATCTTTAGATCAAGAAAGGAGAAATACAAGCTTACATCAGGGAAAGAATAATGTTACAGAATAGTTAACTCGATTTACCGTTTTAGCATCCGAGGTAAGTTCGTATGTTATAATTTCATTTCAAATGTATTCTATATGCTTTGATATAGCATAAATTGTGATTATGTGACTTTGGACAAGTTTGAAAATGATTCTACGATGATTCGATAGTTGGAAGCCCGGTTGAACCTTGAGAATAGTTTAGGATGCTAGTGACATGTCATTAGGGATGTCGGCTTCGGGCCATGATATAGCACTTCGGGTGCGAGATAAACCGATTTGGCTTCGGGCCATGCATATCCTCTAATTTGGCTTCGGGCCATGATATCAGTATTTCAGATAAGTTACCTTGATTTGGCTTCGGGCCATGCTATAGGTACTTATCGTGTGAGACCCTTGAGTATCCAACTTCTATTCCGAATGGTTCAACGGGTAAATGAAAGATGAGAATGTATATGAAGTTGGTATGAGATGATACAGGTACGTGTATAAATTATTTAGTGTTGAATCAAAGAAATGAGAATGGAAGTATATAGTTTTGTGAATGAGCATTTGAAAGGTTTGATAGTTAAAGAAAACTACATATTGATGTATTCAAATTATTGATTTATGTTTATGTGATTTTCTTATATTTTATTTCATATGAGCTTACTAGGCTTTATAGCTTACATTGTTTATTTTTCCTGTGTTTTATAATGTTATCAAAGCATGTTTTGAATGATGAATGGTTAGGGCCTCGCAAGCTCATTTTAGGGACAAATTGATTGAGATTGAATGATGAATGGTTGAATTGAAAAAATGTTTGCTAAATGATTGTTTAATTGTTTTATAAGTTAGGTAACACTCTGTAACCCTATTCTAGTGTAGAATATGGGTGAGGGGTTTTACCAACTTAATACATGCCTGGAATGGTGATAAAGGGTTAAGTCCCGATTGAATGTTGAATTTTGATGATTGTATGCACTTTCTCGAAACAAATAGGGTCTTGCATATGTTGCGAACGGGATTTAGCTCGAAAGAGTAATCCCAATGATCTTGTTATAGAAAGGATTTAGCCTGGACGGTTAATCCCGATCTAATGTCTCTCGAGTATACGTTATGATTAGGGTTTAGCCTGACAGGTAATCCTAATCGAGCTCCTCTGAGCATTCATTATAAAAAGGATTTAGCTTGGACTGGTAATCCTGATATACAATATGTGGCTCGAGAGAGTGTTTCTTGGTTAAGTGCCCTAAGGGGTGACCTCGATAAGAATTGACAGAATAATGAATCGTACACTTCGAGTGTACTACTTGAGCCTTCATTCAGAATTGCAATGATTTGACGGACATAGTGTAGTACCCCTAACTCGTAACTGACATCGGAATAGGGTTACGAGCCATTACTAGACAGACAAAACATTTCAGACCAATATAGAATAGCATATATTAAATATCATTAATACAGAGGCATTCATTAACAATTCAGTTATTAATACGGTCTACGAGACCTAAAACATACATTCAAGAAAGATCGGTACTAAAATGAATACATTTCAAATTTTCAGAACTCAACCAATTCTTTCAAACTGTTAAAGTCCACGCCCGTGCGGCTAGGCCGTGTGTCACACACGGGAACTAGACACGCCCATGTGAACCAGCCGTGCCAAAAATAGGTCTTATACTGACTTTTTCACATGGCCATAGGCACGCCCGTGTACTTTGGCTGTGTGATACTTAGCTAGCTACTGACTTTAGCCCACGGCCATATGACACGCCCGTGTGTCAAGACCATGTGGTTCTTAGGAGAATACTGCTTTTCTTACACGGCCACAAGGCACGCCCGTGTCCCCTGACCGTGTGGCACCTAGCAGGTTTGGTTTAAGCCAAATTTGCCACCCCTTTTTGTGTCCAATCCTACAAGCAATAACATACAACATTCGTACCAAAATTTCCAACCAATTCCATGCTCAAAACATGCTTCATTATAACAAAAACATATTAGCTCAGAAAACACTACAACCATATATCATTTGGCACCATCAACCAAATACCAAAACTATATACAACATTTCATTTGCTAGCCAACTCCTAGGGCATAATATATACACATCAAAATTTATATACATAGACCTTCTAGCCTATACATGCCATACTTTAAAATATGTACACTTTCAAAAGTACCAAAATGAGATCCATAATGTGGTGACGATCCTCGACTATCCCCGAGCCTTTAGTAGCTATGATAACTGTAAAACAGATAGTAAACACACAGAGTAAGCTGTACAATTCAACCATATAGATTCATAACTATTTCATAGAATAATTCATAAACTTAATCATGTTCTTTTGTTTACATATAAGTCATACTTCATTTCCATACATATTTCACAGAGACAGAGTTTTTCATCTTCAGAAATTTAGTTCGATACAAATGTACCTGCATAGGTTATACATTTCATATACTCAATCTTAGATTTCGTACACTATCATCAGACGGGTTAGAAAAGATACAGATGCTCATAAACAAGTACAATGCCAACGTCCCAGACGTGGTCTTACATGTAGTGCAATATTAATGCCTCTGTGCCAGACAGGGTCTTACACGAAATTAGATACGATGCCAATGTCCCAAACATGGTCTTATACATAAATCTCAATCGAGGCCTGTGTCCCAAACACGGTCGTACACGATGTCTCAGACAGATGTCAACTTTGCTTAGGTACATACAGAGCTTTTCAAATATTATCATATTATCATACTTTACTCCAAAGATAATCATCAGGCACTCAAGGCCATCCAATATAGATTACAGATTATGTGTGAAGAATTTATTCAAATTAACACGTAACTGTAATTTGACTTATCTTAGATGGATTTCGTACAGAACGAGTCGACTATTCGAGTATTTTAGACTTTCCTCAATCTAAGTCTGATTTTCTTTGTTCTTGATCTAATACAATACAAATTCAACCGTTCAATATACAATAAAAATTCAACCATTCAATCATTCATTTCATTCAATTTAATCCATATACACATATTTAGGGCACTTTGCATTTTAGCCCTTACATTTTCCCACTTTGACAATTTAGTCTATTCTTCACAAAATCACCAACATACAAAATTTCTTTGCAACAAAGGCTAGCCAAATTTTCATGGCTTCTATATAAGCCCATACAACATGTTCAATTCACAATTTAGTCCTTCAAAACCTCATTTTCAAAATTTAACCCAAATAGCTTAATTTCATCAAAAACTCAAAGACAAAACTTATGAACCATCTACCAAACCTTCATAATTCATTCAAAAACATCACAAAACTCATGATATAAACAATGGCATTTCATGAAATCTTTAACAAAAACAGAAATTCAGACATGGGCTTTGAAGAACACGAAGCAACGATCACAGAAACGTAGAAATTATCAAAAATCGAGCAAAATGGACTAACCTATTCACTCATGCAATGTTCGAATACTTTGAAGCTTCAATGGCTTCTTCTTTCTCTTAATTTTCGGTTGAACAAGGTGATAATATGGCCACTTTCATGTTTTCATTTTATTATTATAACTTTAATAATCATTTTTCCCATTTTGCCCTTTGTTATAAAATTATCCATTCACCTAACACATGTCCAACATTGTCCACTTACTATATCAATGGTATATTTTACATGCAATGACCCTTATTTTAAAAGCCAAGCCAAATAGGTGCTTTAACATTTAGCACTCAACTTTTACACTTTACGCGATTTAAGCCTTTTTCATAATTAAGCACAAAAGCAGACAAATTAAATCACAGAAATTTTCACAGATGTAAATTAACATATCACAGACACAGAAAATAATATTAAAATATTTTTCAGACTCGAATTTATGGTCCCAAAACCACTATACCGACTAGGGTCAAAACCGGACTGTTACAATTCTCCCACCTTAGGGATTTTTGTCCTCGAAAATCTTACCGTTAAACAGATTCGGATATTGTTGTCTCATTGAATCTTCAGGCTCCCACGTAGCCTCTTCAATACCATGACGATGCCACATCACTTTAACAAGAGGAATTTTCTTGTTTTGCAATTCTTTAATCTCGCGGGCTAAAATACGGATCAGTTTTTCTTCATAAGTCATATCAGATTGAATCTCAATTTCAGAAGGGGATATCACAGGGTATAGATCAGATCTGTACCGTTAAAGCATTGATACGTGAAACACATTATGAATCTTTTCTAACCCAGATGGTAGCCTCAATCTATAAGCTACTGGTCCAACTCGCTCGATGATTTCATACGGTTCAATGAACCTCGGGCTCAACTTGCCCTTTTTTCCAAATCAGAACAGTTTCTTCCACGGAGATACTTTTAGAAACACTTTATCACCAACCTTAAATTCAATATATTTTCTTTTCAAAACTACATATGATTTCTAACGATCAGAGGCAGCTTTCAAACTACCTCGGATTACTTTCACTTTCACTTTCTGCTCTGTTTCTTTTATCAGATCAATACTGTAAATTTTATTCTCACTAAGCTTAGACCAGTATAACGGAGTTCTACACTTCCTACCGTATAAGGCTTCGCACGGTGCCATTTTAATGCTCAATTGAAAACTGTTATTATAAGCGAATTCAATCAAAGGTAGATATTGTTCCCACACACCTTCAAACTCGAGAATGCAACATCTCAACATATCCTCAAGTATCTGAATAATCCGTTCTGATTGACCATCAGTTTGCAGATGAAAAGCGGTGCTAAAATGCAATTTAGTACCCAGAGCATCTTGCAATTTCTTCCAGAATCCCGACGTAAATCTCGGGTCTCTATCTGACACTATCGACAATGGCACACCATGCAGTCTCACAATATTAGAAATATACAACTCAGTTAGCTTATCCAGCGAATGATCAAACTGAACTGGAATAAAATGACCTGATTTCGTCAAACGATCAACTACAACCCAAATTGCATCTTTCTTTTTCGGAGACAGAGGAAAACCCGAAACAAAATCCATGGTCACTCGATCCCATTCCACTCTGAAATCATAATCAGTTGTAATAACCCAGATGGTACCTGATGCTCAGCTTTAATTTGCTGACAGATTAAACATATCGAAACAAAGTCAGAAATATCTCTTTTCATTCCCAGCCACCAATATAGTTGTTTCAAATCGTTATACATTTTCGTACTTCCCGGATGTACTGAAAATCTACTACTGTGAGCTTCACTCAAAATTGTTTGAATCAAATCCGGATTTCTTGGAACACAAAGTCTATTTCTGAACCTCAAACAATCATGATCATCTTTTCGAAATTCAAAATTAGAATCAGAATTACACTGAGTTCGTTTAGCCATAATCTCATTATCAACCTTCTGAGCTTCGATAATCTGTTGTAAAAGCAAAGGCCTCGCTTTTAACAGAGTTTTTAACCGATCAAAACATTTCTGACACTTTTCAGACCATTCAAATTTTACATCTTTTTGAAGTAACTTTGTCAATGGAGTTGCTATTGCAGATAAATCTTTTACAAATCATCTGTAGTAACCAACAAGTCCCAGAAAACTACAGACTTCAGAAACATTCCTCGGAGGTTTCCAATTCAGAATAGCTAAAATCTTACTCGGATAAACTTGTATTTCAGAAGCTGATACAATATGACCCAAAAAACAAACTTCTTGCAACCAGAATTCACATTTACTAAACTTTGCATACAACTATTTATCTCGCAGAGTTTGTAGCACTACTCTCAAATGCTTGGCATGTTCAGATTCATTACGTGAATAAACCAATACGTCATCAATGAATACAACAACAAATTGATCAAGATACGGTCTGAAAATTCTATTCATTAAATCCATAAATACAGCAGGTGCATTCGTTAAACCAAAAGGCTTAACTAAAAATTCATAATGCCTGTACCTTGTTCTGAAAGCAGTTTTCAGAAATCAATGTAACACCCCTAACCCGTATCCATCGCCGGACTAGGGTTAAGCGGCATTACCAAACATATCAACACACTTCGCATTCATTTCACGTGTGGTAAATGAGAAAATTTGACAGGTATGTGCTTAAACCCTCGGGTTGAAAACTTGGTATGATGAAATCGTAGAAAGATATTAAATGTAAATGAAACATGAATGTCTTGGTGTTGTTTATGCAAATGATGTTTTATGTGAGATTGTGTGATTATGTTACTTGCTATTTGCATGTGAACTTACTAAGCATTTGTGCTTACTCCCTCCCTTTCTTTCATTGTAGTTTTGACAAGCTGGCTTGAGAATCGGGATAGGTCGAAGACTCGTTCACACTATCCGAAGGCTTAAATTGGTAAAATGGCTTGTGTATTTTGAATGTGGCATGTATGGCAAAACACTCACTTTGTGTAATTGATCTTATGATATGGCTATGGTTTGGTAAGAAAAGGGTTTGTAAATGATTAGCCATTGCAATAACCAATCTAAGTCATATTTGATGTTATGTATGTTTAAAATGCTATCATATTTGATGTTATGTATGTTTAAAATGCTATTTAGTCCATGAAAATCCATAGTAAAGTGAAATTTGCCATAAAACAGATCTGACAGCAGCAGTGATGTAAATTTGAAAAATCACTAAAAATAGTAGAAATGGAATTAAATGATGAGTAAGTTATGAAATTGAAGCTTAATTAGTATATTTTCATATGGATTGAACAAAACAGGTATATAAATTATATTTTATGAGATATTTGAATTTTTGTGAAATAGGGCCAGAGTAATTTCTAGATCCCCTGTTCTGACTTTAAAAATTCATCATAAATTGTAAAAATATAATTAGAAGTCATAATTTATATGTAAAAATTCCTTATTGAGTCTAGTTTTAAGATAAATAAACTTCATAGTCGTTGAAATTCTGTACAGAGAGATATCTAATTCGTAATATACAGATGTTAGAGCAGTCGAACCCTGAAACAGGGGAGACTTTAACTAATAAACTGTACAATTGGCTTGACCAAAAATTCTAGAAAAAAATTAGTAAATAGATATATGAGTCTAGTTTTAGGGAAAATTTATGAAATTGTATTTCGTGTTTTGGAACTAGAGATATGAATTTTTAAACGACTCTGATGCAGATTGCTAGCTTGACTGGAAATTTTAAAAAAAAATTGTTTGAGCTGTTTAAGTAATGAATTAAGTCTGTTAACACCTCGTGTTCGACTCCGGCGACGGTCTCGGGTATGGGTGTTACAGATACTTGCTCCTAAGTCACACAAAGCTTTACCATAGTAAGATTCACCAATGTTATAGGGTATCTTAAAGCTTTCTGGATCCTTCAATTTCGGTGACAACTTGTTCTGCAGGAACGCACTGCACTCCTTTGTCAGGGCGACAGTCTCATACTCACTCAATCATTTCTTATTGGATAGTACATCCTTCATAAACTTCACGTAATTCGGTATTTTTTCTAAAGCCTCCACCAATGGAATATTGATGTGTAATTGCTTTAGAACATCCAAAAATTTCTTGAATTGCACCTCATGTTTCTTCTTGTGTTGCTGCAATCTTTGTGGATATGGAGGTGATGGAACTTTCAGTTAGACCAGAAAACTCTTCTGAGTAGGTAAATCTGCATCCAAACAAGATGCTAAAGTATCTGAATTCACTAAGTTAGGATTTACCTTGTCAGTCTTTGCAGATTCTAATTCCTTTGGTGTAGGGATTTCAACAGCTGGTTGACTTTCCTTCTTTTCAACAAGCTTATCTTCAACATTAATCAATCGGGGTTCCAGAATTTTACCACTTCGCAATGTCACTACCTTGATATGTTCTTTACCCAAGTTTCATGGATTCTCGGTATCACTTGGTAAGGTTCCTTATGGTCTATTACAAAGCTTTGTAGCTAACTAACCCATTTGGTTTTCCAAATTTTTCAGTGTTGCTACTTGGCTCTGGATCAAAGCGTCATTCTTTCCCATGTACGCTTTCAACAAGTTCTCCAAACTGTTTAATGCCTCAACTTGAGGTGGTTTTGGAGCTTGCTAATTAAACCCTTGAGATTGGTTGGGTCTATGTTGCATAAAGTTGTTGTTTGGTCTATTTCCTTGGTTGCTCCAAGAAAAGTTAGGATGACTACGCCATGAAGGATTATAAAAGTTGGAGTGGGGCCCTTGTCCACTCCTATTTTGATGTTGGTTCCCCACATAGTACACTGACTCAGGATTCAATGGGCAATTCTCGAAAGAATGACCTTCCCCACAGTAGACACAGGAAACTACTTCAAATGGACTTGGTGGCTGAGCTGCAAAATTATTAGCACTATTAGCGGTAAACTGCTTAACATAGAGGAAATAGATGATACCTGAGCTGATAACAAAGTGAGAGTATCAACTTCATGAACTCCAGCTACACGTCTTCCTGAAGCTGTTCGATTTGTTGGCCATTGATAGATATTACTCGCGATCCTTTCGATGATCTTATAAGACTTAGACAAAATTGCACCATTCACAGAAGCATCTACCACCAATCTTGTATGTGCATTGAGACCATTATAGAATGTCTCCAACTGGATACACTGAGGAATCCCATGATGAGGACACTTACAAAGTAACTACTTGAATCGCTCCCAAACCTCATACAAAGACTCGTCATCCAATTGTTGGAAAGTTGTGATCTCATTCCTCAACTTAACATTCTTGCTAGGCGAGAAATACTTAACCAAAAATCTCTCTACTAATTCTTGCCATGTAGATATGGAACTTGTTGGCAATGAATTGAGCCATGCTCGTGCTCGATCTCGCAACGAGTACGGAAACAACTTCAACCTTACTGCATCTTCAATCACACTAGCTATCTTGAATGAATCACTCACCTCCAGAAACAACCGAAGGTGGAGATGTGGATCTTCTGTGGGCATAACATTAAATTGGCCCGCCGTTTGTAGCATTTGAAACATCACTGGTTTCAATTCAAATTGGGTTGCCTCAATATCTGGCCTTCTAATTCCTGGATTTAACTCATTGAAAAGCGACACTGCATATTTCCTGATGCATCGATCCTTATCATCGACAATGAGGATGGGATTTCGTACATGATCAGCTTCATTACCTTGGTCTTGATTCTGATTTCCAAGGTCCATCTCGACTTGTCTTTGAGTTGTTCGTTCACTTCTTCTTTGTCTGAAAGTTCGCTCAATTTCAGGGTCTCTATTGGGAGTAAATCAATAATCTGATCTATGCTCATAAACCCCTAAAAAGAAAATCTCAAAATTAAAAAGAATAAGTTAGTAATGCTAGAAGTAACCAAATTGAAAATAAATAATTTCACAAAAAATGACTATGACAGTAGTTGACAATCCCCGACAAAGGCGTCAAAAACTTGTAACACTCGGGTTTGTGCAAGTGTACACAGTCATTATCAAGTAATAAGTAAGTATCGAGTTATCATCTCCACAGGGATTGTATTTGTGCTAAGTCAATCAATTTGTAAAATTATATTAACAATTTGATAAATAAAAACAATATAATTGAGAAGTGATGAAAAATTAAGTAAATGAAAAAAATGCAATGATCCCTAATGCAATTTATCCTAAGTATGCAAACTATATGAATGAAATAGATTTTAGCAGAATTAACACAATAAGCAACAATTATAACATAAATAAGCTAGGATAATTACTTTAGTTAAACTCAAATTATTATCAACATGCTTATTAATATTCGAAAAAAAAATTCTATGGCAACTCAATCTTTCATGAGTTTGGAAACCACATTAGGTCCTTTCGGAATCCTTTACTTAGTAAATACACATTTTACTGATCCTTATTTACTAATGGTTTCTTAGTATTCGTGCGAGGTAACAAGGACGTGTTAGGTTTGAAACAGTTTGATCACACAAATCTAAAAACTATGCAGATAACAGAGCCTGGTTAGGGTTGTTATGCAACCTGCAATTTAATTGGGTTAGGATCTAAATTGAGCATGCACATTTCAATTACGTGTCCATCAGTCGTCGTCTGGTTAAGATCGCTTAGCTAATTCAGGTACATTTCAATCATGTATGAACGAAATATAGACTTGATTTTAATTGAAAACATGATCGACTGAGGCACAAATATTATAAGCATGAATCAAAGAAATATTATTCAATCAAAATAATCATCCTAGCTTAAATAAAATTAAGCTATCATTTTTGTAAACAAGAATAGTAAACACATAGCAAACATTCTTGAATTAAGTTAAAGAAAAGAAAGATTAAACCCAAATCAAAGTGGCTGTAACCCAAAACTCTGACTGACGATAGCTCTTTCGTTCCTTCATTTCGCTCATTTGCTGATGGCTCTCCAAGGTAGCCGACCAAAGGCTTTTTAAGAGGCTAACTTTCTAAAAATATTTATGCAAGATGATGATAGGCGTGAGAGCTCACGTAAGAGAGTTGAGAGAGGAGAGAACGATGAATGAGTGAGGGATGATTAGTGAAAGAGGGATGAGGTCTTATTTATAGGTGAGGCAAGTGAGCTAGTTTGCTAAAATAGGAGTTTCCATCTTTTAAGAATTCCTCCAAGGGTGGTCGGCCATGATTTGCGAAAATGTGGTTGATTTTTGCTTGATTTAAGTGCCACACATCATCAGGATCAAGACTCGGTCAATTGCAAATCTCCGAGTAAATCTTTAATCTTCAAGGGCCTCGAGCAATTAAACCAAAATTCAATTTATGAACATCAACATGTAGCCGAATTTTGGGTTGACTTAGTTCTCCATTTGGATGGTTTTATAATCAACATAAAGCTCTCAAACCTGTCCAAAAATAGTAGATAATTTAGAGGACCAAAGAATGTAATTTAACCACTTTAATTAATCAATTTACTTAATTAATTAAAACCCAATTTATTAATGAAACATATTAAAATAAATTATTAAATATAACTTTATATTTTATTATTTAATTTAATCACGCATGGCCTACTTTATAGCTTGAAAATATAATATGCTGAAATTAATATAAAAGAAGCCATTTTCTGCATGAAAACTATATAATAAAGCATAAAATCACATTTTAATAATTTCTATGTCCCAATTTCATATTTTCATACATTTCATTAATTTATTAAGCAATTACTTGGTTTGAACAGCAAATTTAAGTGAAAAGGTGACGAATTATATAGGAAAAATCTTATATATTTTCAATTTACACACCCCTAACCCGTATCTGTCACCAGAATAAGGTTACGGAGCATTGTTATAAAAACGTAACTTAAAATCAATCATTTCTAAACATTTCGTAAATTATAGCATAACTCGTTCAAAAAATGCTTATTGTCCCTTTTTAGAGCCCTTGAGGCCTTAAAAACACTTTAGAAACAATTCGGGACTAAATCAAAACATTTAGAATTTTATGGAAAAAAGATAGAAAATTTCACACAGCAACGGTCACACGGCCATGTGGGCAGGCCGTGTGGACATTCAAAGTAGGGACACACGGTCGTGTCCCAGCCCGTGTCCATGCCCATGTAACTCTCTGACTTGGGTCACACGGTAAGCCACATGCTCGTGTGCCAGGCCGTGTAACTTTCGAAATGGCCTCACACGCCCGTGTGCCAGGCCGTGTGCTAGACCGTGTAACTTCCTAACTTGCAACCCTTTGAAACCTATAGGGGACACACAGCTGTGTCGCATGGCACAGGCTGAGACACAAGTTCGTGTCTTAGGCTGTGTGGATAAGAAATAGGCTAATTTCAAGTCATTTCCTTCACCCTACTCAAGCATGATCCCATGAACCAATTACACACACATTCAAACCTTGAAAACATACCTAAAACATGTACAAAAATGACTAAATCATTACACCATTTATCCATACAACCAATATGCCAAAAGGCACCTCAATCACAAATCTTTAAGTCAACCAAAACATAAACATATTTAAGCATAAATTAACCACACACAACTACCTCCTTTTATTCCAAGTCATAGCACAATTGACCATATGCTAAACACATCAAAACATACCAATTTGGTCATTCAAAACATATCATCACTTAACCATTTCAACATTAGCCATCAAAGCACCAAAATGCCAAAATGTTATTAACCATGTAACCACATAATTACATGCCAAACATAACAACTAAACTATCAAACATAATCACCTATACATGACATTATAACCATGACTCTAAACATTAAAATAAATCGAAATAGTCATGGGATAATGTTATAGATATCTGACGAGCTTTCAAACCGATTGAGGTTCCGATAATCTATAAAACATAGGAAAGAAAAACAATGTATGCATATAATGCTTAGTAAGTTCGTAATTCATAAAAAAAGCTTAAGTTCGTAATTCATAAAAAAACCTTACCATTTTCATAGCATAATCATAAAATAGACATGATAGATCTAACACAAGCTTGAGCATCACCAACAACACTAGTTAGTGATTAAACACATAACTTAGCACAATTCATCACATGGTAAGGTGAATTTCATAATCATTATACATATGAATTCAAACTTTTCATAACATGGCTATACATACCTTGTTCATCAATACTTCATACCTTTCCATAATTTCATAATATAATCAATCGGAACCCTTACAAGTTCATCTCTTTACGTGCCCGCTGAACCATTTAAAATAATATCGGATACACGGGAAGCTCACACATAGTGTGCTAACATATGGTTGAAACCAATCCTTTCCTTTTCCTTTACGTAAACACTCATACGAGCCATAAATAGGCCTACTCACACAAGCTGGCGGTCAAAACATAGCTACCTGATGCCGCTCACACAAGCTGACAAGTATTCTTAACAAATGTCGGAACTCAACCATTGGTAGGACGTTCAGGACCAGCACCCGAAACATGGTAGGCTCGATAGTCGTCGTAACATCATTGGATTTCCTGTCGAAGCATAATATGACAATTAACATAATAGCATTTAAATCAAATACATTAAAACGCTATTTAAACTTACAAACTTACCTCGATGACAAGAACGATGAAATAGGATCAATTAGTCAGACACTTTATCTTTCCCTCGATCTAAGTTCGTACAAGGCTTCACTTGATCTAAAAAATCAAATTCAATCCATTGAATATTCATTCTATTCAATTCAATCCAAAATTCATACTTTTTACAAATTTACACTTTTACCACTAATATTTTAACTTCTTTACAATTTAGTCTATAAGCTCGTAAATTGAAATTCATGCAATTTCATCCACATACATAGCTAGCTGAATTCAATACATAGTCATAGCAACTCATACAATTCTTTATTTCACAATTTCACCTTGTATTTTACACATTTTACAAATATATCCTTAATTGACGTTTTCAACAAAAATTACTTTACAAAAGTTGTTTATTTATCAACAAAGATTCATTTTATTCCATCAATCATCAAAAACCACATAAATAAATTCATGGAAAACCCTAACCTTTTAACAATTTTGCAAATTAGTCCCTGGGCTAGCTAGATTAAGCTACAACAACTCTAAAAACATAAAAATCATTAAAAACGGGACAAATCTCACTTACATGCAAGCTTGAGTATAGACCAAAAGCTTCAAGCCCTAGTTATGGCTTTCTTTCCTTCAAAATTTGGTGGAAGAAGACAACAAAGATGATATATTTGTTTTCTTTAATTTAATTAACTTATTTACTTAATTATATTTTTAACCTTTGTTTTTAACTTAAAATTCACCTATTTAATGTCCATCTTTGTCTACTCAATATGAAAATGGTCTAATTACCATATAAATACCTTAACTATTTAATTTCATAGTCATTTGGTACCTTTAACATATAGCACTCTAATTTTGCATCTTTTACGATTTAGTCCTTTTCACCAAATTAAACATGCAAACGATAAAATTTCTTAATAAAATTTTATACGACCTTGCTAATATCCCGTAGACATTAAAATAATAATAAAATAAATATTCTCATATCATATTTGTGGTCCCGAAACTACTGTTTCAATTTCATTGAAAATGGGCTGTTACATTCCAACATACCATTATTCGTTATCATTTTAGGAATTTTTTCCAGTCCACATATAGCAATTTCTCAATCAATACATTGCAAAACATTTCACCCAACAAAAATTCCATGCTTTCAATATTTATTTCCAATTTAATAACACATTTTATACATACAACCAATCATACATTACATACCCAAAACACGTAGGTGTTCCTGTAGGTATTCTCGAATATGCCACATAGGCATTTCATGATTCGCAATAAAGGAAACACAAAATACACCACAAAGGTATTTATAGAATACACCATAAATGCGTTTACAGAACACACCATAAAGATGTCATAGAGAACTTGCCCAAAAAGCTCTATTTGGTTGCCACCAAGGCACCACATGAACTATCGTGTTTGTGATATGAATTTGCATAAACTCATTATCGTGTAAGGTTTGCCCATCATCGCTCTAGGACACACAGAAATCCCAGTAGATAAATGTGGCTCATCCACTCTTTCCAAAATGTGTCATGGCCATGGTCTTTCCTCAGAATTGGTCGTACCAAATTTCATGTTTATTGTCCCGATGGACTTCGTTGCATACCACTGCGATGTCAAAACTCACTGCACATAATCTCCCAACACTCTGTTAAACCCCTATTTCTACAACATTTCCAATCATGCATCGTACATCGAACATACGTACACATTCATAAGGGCTATACTCATTTTCCTATTCGAATCATACTTCTTTACATGTTTCAACCACATTCCGTGTACACAAAAACATTTGCTTCATAGAATCACATGCACCCATACATACAACACATCACACACTCAAACTTACACGAATACTATATGAAGATCACATTTACACATTCAATAATCACCTAAGAACTCATGCATCATTGCTAGAATATCAACCATAAGAATAAATTTTTGGAATAATTATAGGAGTCGAGTCTAGGGTATCACTTGATACTCACCTATAAGCTTGGAGTTCCATGCTCGAACATCTTCCTTGGAACAGTAACAACAACTGCTTAAAGAATATGGGACCATTATTAAGAACTCAATTACAGAAAATTTGCTATCATATTAACTATAGATAACCTCTATGCAAGGCCACTTATTGGAAACTTATTGTTTACAAACTCAATAACATTCTTACTCTTTTATAAACTTAACATACAGAGTTATCAAACTTACCAGAAGGTGGAACACCTACAGATTAATTCAAAAACCTTAGCTTCCAACTTAACAAAGGAGGAGAGAACATAAAAATTTGAGAAAAAGAACCAGAGAGTAGTATTGAAAAAAGAAAAATCCTTCATACTATTGAAAAAAGAAAAATCCTTCATACTAACCTTTCTCTCAATATATATCTAGTTCCCCTTAGTGGAACTTGACAAGTGTTAATTGTATTCATAGTTTTTCCTAATAAATGACCTATAAAATACAAGAGAAATATAAATGAGAGTCATGTACAAATATTATTCGACCTGTCAATTTAGTTGGCTCCTAACAAGATCACATTATAAAACCCCATTAGCAAAGTGTTCAGGCAAATTGGGCGTACAATACATTTGGCGATAACTCTCACGAGGCTTACTCTTTACTTGTCATATTCTTTTCTTAAATAGCATAATAACCTAGGATGAAATCCACGGCGGATACTTCACACCAACTCTTATTCGCTAGAAAACTGTAAATGGGTGGACTACACTATGTCAAATAGATAACTTAACATCTACATGTCTTCTTATCAGGTCTGACAGATATGGGGTGTGACAACTGATGTGCGAACTTTCTATCAAGTAGAAATGGGCAAACTAACTTTATGAGTAGTAAGTGCGAGCTATGATTGTATGTGGACTGACTATATAGGGTAGTCATGTGTAACTGTAAACTATTTGTGCATTGTCCTTGCAAAGCATGTACGGATAGCTACTATATGGTTTGTGTAAACTGCTTTGATATTGTCCTTGTAATGATAAGTAAATCGACTTGTAAGGTAATTATGTGTGAATCTTATGTAAGTAATTATGTGCTAGCCGATTTAGTAAAAGTTTACATGTGAACCGATTTAGTATATGTATATATCAATGTGCAAGTTGTAATGATATGTGAGCTATGTAATTTGTGAGTCATAGTGATGTGTGAGCTCTATAATGTGTGAGCTACAATGATGTGCGAGTTGTGTAATGTGCAAGCTATGTAATGTGTGAGCTATGAAAATATGCAAGTTGATCCTATAAAGCATGTGCAAGCTCTTTGCAAAATGCAACGTGCGAACAGTAATAAGGTGAAAAATATAGCAGTGTTTTTGTTGTATGGATGTGTGAGTTGTGTCAATGTGTGACCAAAGTGGGGCAGTGGAAGCAGCAGTAGTGTACAATTTAGGGAAATGTGTGAACAGTGGCAATCTATATTCTATATCATTTTTAATTCTGCTTAATTCCTCTACTAAGTTAGGTTTTATCGTGCTGGATGTACGCAACCTGGCATGATAGACGTATTGTTAGCATGCTTATGTTATTTGCTATTCACATGTCATGCTGGAGAGTTTCTACTTTTGTTTTGATTCAAATGTTATGATTTTCGAAACTCACTAAGATCATTTTGAACTTACCAAGTTCCCTTCATTCTATTTTCAAGTATCTTAGGTTGCATTAAGGACTTAAAGGGACTCAGCTAGATCGTAGCCTCTTTTGTGAGGCTTTTTAGTGGTTATTTTGTAACATGTACATATTGAGGGTGTAGCACCCCTAACCTGTATCCCTCATCGGAATAAGGTTATAGAGTATTATTAGAGTTTACAAAATAATTTCAAGTAATCCATGTCATTTACTATTCATATCCAAAACTAATCATATTGCCCCTTGAATGGACCCTCGAGACCCAATTTAAACATTAGAATCAAGTTGGGACTAAATCAGAAACTCAAAATTTTTTTCATAAAATATCAAAATTTTTCTTATATATAGGGGTCACACGCCCGTGTGAATAGGCCGTGTGGCTGACATGGCCAAGTGACATGCCCATGTCTCAGGTCGTGTGAGCATTCGATGTGAGACACACTGCCGTGTCCTAGCCCATGTCCTTACCCGTATAACTCTCTAACTTGTGCCACACGGCAAGCCACATGATCATGGTATTTCTTTAATTTCTTTGAATTAGATGATTGTGACTTGCCCATAAATCTTTTACCAGATACCCAAGCTTCTCTTTCTGCTTGCTTCTTTTCTTTACTTAATTCATCGGCTTTGTGTGCTCGATCAACCAGTACCATAAATTCCCTTAATTCAAGAACTCCAATCAATAGTTTGATATCTTCATTTAGACCTTCTTCAAAACGTTTACACATATCATCCTCAATCAAAACCCATTCTCTGGCATACTTACTTAGCTGAACAAATTCCCGCTCGTACTCAGATACAGTTATGTTTCCCTGTTTAAGCTCTAAAAATTCTTTCTTTTTCTGATCCAGAAATCTCTGACTGATGTAATTTTTTCTAAATTTAGTCTGGAAGAATTCCCATGTAACATTTTCTCTTGATAAAACTAAAATTAGGGTATTCCACCAATGGTAGGCTGTGTCTTTTAATAAAGAAATTGCACATTTCAAACACTTAGCATGTGTACATAATAATTCATCTAAAACCCTGATGGTATTTTCCAACAAAAATTCAGCCCTCTCTGGATCATAATCAGTAGTAGCCCTAAATTCCTCTGCTCCATACTTACGAATTTTATCTACTGGAGGCTTACTAATTTTAACATGTTCAGCACCCTGTGGCATCTCTAGAACCAGTTGAGGAGCAGGTGGGGAGGATTGTACAACAAGATTTGTTCTCAATTATTTAGTAAACCACTCATTCATCATTTGAAAGAAGGCTTCTTTTGCCTCCTCACCTCGGCCCTCAGATGCGGGCCTTCTACTACTACTAAATATAGCTCGTTGAACGGAAGCTTGAGCAATGCACTCAACCTCCTCAGATTCAGCTCTAGCTTGATTGGATGACATTACTATATGAAAAACACATTTAATAATAGCCAGGAGATATCACACTATCATAAATCATATAATGTCATGAATAGCTAAACTCATACTTGCTACGTTAGTCTAAGAATAAGCTAAATTGTAGTTCTGATACTAATAAATGTAACACCCCTAACCCGTATCCGTTGCTAGAACATGGTTACGGAGCATTACCAGAGTTTACAGAATAATTTCATGTAATTCATGTCATTTACTATTCATATCTGAAACTAATCATATTGTCCCTTGAATAGACCCTCGAGGCCAAATTTAAATTTAGAATCAATTCGGGACTAAATTGGGAACTAGAAAAAATTTTCATAAAATTTCAAAATTTTTCTTATATACAGAAGTCATATGCCCATGTGAGTAGGCCATGTGGCTCACACGGCCAAGTGACATGCCCATGTCTCAAGCCGTGTGGGCATTCGATGTGAGGCACATGGCTATGTCCCAGCCCATGTCCTTACCCGTGTAACTCTCTAACTTGTGCCACATGGCTAGCCATAAACCCGTGTGTAAGGCCGTGTGGTCAATTTAATTTTCAAAAATTAAATGCAGGGTTCACACGGCCAAGACACACGCCCGTGTTCTAGGCCATGTGTTACACACGGCTGAGACACATGCCCTGTGTCCAATTCTGAGCATTTTGTTTCTCAATTTGTAAGATGCAGGGGACACACGGACAAACCACATGCCTATGTGCCAGGCCATGTGTCACACACGGTCAAGACACACGCCCGTGTGTCCACTCGTGGAGACAAAATAAGGTCATTTCCTAGCCTTATTTCTCACCCAAATTTAACTTTCAACCTACAACAACATTTGCATATATTTGCCAACCAATTCAAGTCATATAAATCAAGCAAACACCAATAACATGTATGAAATTGCATCACATACATTCATATGATCAAACTTACCTTTTAGTAAAGACTTATATTTTATCCTAATTCAATCTAACCAATCACATACATATATGTTAATCATGATATATATATAACCTTATAATAATATACCAAAACAAACCATTATTAGTCATTCCAATGGCTAAATTACAAACAACCGTATACTTGCCAACATTGGCCAAGTTAACCTATACATGCCATTATACCAAAATATGATTGCTTTTTATACCAAAACAGACTAGTGAATAGTGTGATGATACTCCGACCGGTCTCCAACCTTTATGAGCTTTTCGAGCACTATAACAGAGAAAATAAAACCTAGTAAGCAATTAATGCTTAGTAAGTTCATATAACAGGAATTAAACTTACCAATCACATTCATTACAATAAGCATACAATAATATGCTTTCCAACCTATTGGCAATTTGCCTACTGAAATAAGCAAGTTAGTCACATAATTCACATGTACATCAAGTAAGCATGGATGAGCTAGTCATACTACACTCTTTCAGGTATTTCAGAAGTATTCGGGACATAACTCTTTTAATCTCATAATTTCTTATGTTAGAAGTTTTGTCCATTGAATTATTGAAATATCGATGGATACTTAGGTAGTACACACAAGGTGTACAAAACTGTAAACTGTCAATTCATAATCAGGGGTACCCATTGTGGCACTTAATCAGGGAGCACACTCTCGAGCCATAAATTAGGATGCTTAAATGAGCCATGTAACAAGACGCTTATCCAGGCTAAACAGGAAACTCATAAGAGTTTAAATCAGGGAGCTCATAGAGCTTATTAGGTAACTTCGAAGAGTTATTATCAAGAGCACCAGATAAGGTAACAGGGAGTTCAAGTGAGCCATGCAGGAAGCTCATAAGAGCCTATATCAAGATGCTCACGTAGAGCTCCATTTGTGTCCGCAATATATGCTAGATCACAACCGATCGAATCATGTAACAGGACTCTCACACAGAGCTGCGGTAGTGTGCAACACATACATAATCACTACCGATCAGGATACTCGCAGGAACTATATAACAGGAAACTCGAGAGGGCTTTTATCAGGATGCTCATCCGAGCTATATTCTGTCCACAACATATGCAGGACCACATGCAATATGGGAAATCACATATATCCATCGAATTTCATTATTCAAATGGAACTTAATATTTTCCGGATATGATTGAACATATGATTATTTCGTTTATTTTTAACATTTGTATAATTCATACAATCACATACTACATTCAATTCAAGTATATAAATAAACACAATTCGGTTACACGAACTTACCTCAATACTTGTTCGTATTTAAAAGTCTACTAATCAGACACTTTTTATTTCCCTCGATCTAGCTTCGAATTTGAGTTATCCGGATCTATATAAATGAATTTAATCATCAATTTAATCCATTTCATACTCAATTGGATTCAATTTACACCATAGGAAAAATAACCATTTTGCCCTAAACTTTTCATAAATTCCAATTTCATCCCTAGGCTCGGAAAATGAAATTCATGCAATTTAATCCTTATTCCAAGCCTAACCGAAATTTTCATATAACATTTACAACACATGTATTTCATAAAATTAAAAAATTTTCCATAACTTTTACATCTTTACAATTTAATCCCTAAATCACAATTTTATTAAAATTCTCTTTATAAAAGTTGTTTATTTAGCAACAACCTTTCATTTTCTACCATAAATTTCAAAATTTCAGCATATTCATCCATGGCAAGACTTTGTTACTTTGATAACTTTACAAATTAATTCCTAAAATAGATAGATTAGGTTATCCTGATCTTAAAATATAAAAATTACTAAAAACGGGACAAGGATACTTACCCAATTAAGCCAAGAAAACTTGTTTTCTCTTTCCTAGGATTTCCATGTATTTTTTTGGGGGAAAAAGATGATATAAAATGATTTTATTTCCTATTAATTATTTATCATCCATTAATTATTTACATTTCCAATTTAGTCCTTTTCTTTTTCTAATTTTCAATGGATGAATCATAAAAAATATCTACTAACTTTTCTTTAATGGTCTAATTACCATATAAGGACCTCAATTTTTAAATTCCATAGCTATTTGATACTTATAGCTACTAGAACTCAACTACTGCATTTTATAAAATTTCGTCCTTTCCCTAATTAAACACATAATCGGTAAAACTTTCTTATCAGAATTTTCATATAACATTCCTATCATAATGCAGACCATGCAATAATGTTAAAAAAATTCTTTTTGACTCGGATTAGTGGTCTTGAAACCACTGTTTCGATTTCACTGAAAATAAGCTGTTACAGGGGGCCAGTTTGCAGGCTTGGCCAACTTAGATCTCCATTTTGTTGTTTTTAGTTGAACTTGTTCTCATTCATGTTAAGTTTTTGTATAAATTGGTTTATATGTTGCACTTCGTCGAACCCCAACTTTCCTTTTAAATAATATTTTGTATTCTTACTATTCTAAACCTTGAGCCCTAATCATCCTCACTTTCCTTTAACCTCTCACCAAAATTTCAAATATTGAATTCATCAGAATGCAACTCTTTAGAAGGAAAATAAAGGTCTAACTCATCTAAATTCATAGACTCTAGGAAACAATTATCATTATCAACTTTTTTGGTTCACAAAGTGCACTATCATTATCATCACAATTCCCACTATTACTATCAACTTCTTTGACATCAACTTTGGAACAAGGTGTAATGCTAGATCTAGACTCAAAAGTAGGTAGAAGATCACACTTACTGTCTTCACAAATGACGTTACTCAAATTTTCTTGCTTATTCATATCATCATCGTCAATGGTAGCACTAAAAAAAGGCTCATTAATAGCCTTAGTGTCATATGTTCTTCTTTACAACTTTCATCACCGGGTGGATAGTAAATTGGACATTGGAAACCCTCATGATTTTTTGAACCACACTAATAACATTTCACGATAGGCGAGAGATCAATCATACTCGCATTTGCTTTTTGGCATTTAGAGTCTTGGTGGTCCTTCTTATCACCAAACATTTTTTTTGTGCTCCTCCAAAAGTCATTTAAGCTCATAAAGCTTACTATGTCTTTTGTACCAATATTGTTCTTGACAATCCCATGAACAATAGAAGATTGAGTGGCATTAGGGATAACATGTTCGTGCAGTTTTTTTTACAAATATGACATTTATACTTTACCCAAGGTTTATCATTCTCCTCTTCCATACTATATGTGTGCACCATTTTAAGAATTTGAAAGTAAAAAATACTAAAACAAAAGATTGATCAAGTAAAATCAAGCCTCACTATTATGCACTTGCAATAAAAATAAATAACTCTAAGAGACAAAGAAAAGAGGTTAACATTTTCTGGCTTGTAACTTTTAAAGAGTAATCAAACTCAATAATATTAATAAAAAAAAGATGTGGGATCACTTTCTAACAAAGTTGACCTAAGACTCTAAGAAGCCAAAGGAAAACTCGACTCTAAAGGAAGTACGTTGTGCGGAAAAAAGAGAGGCGACTCTTTTTGTATATATTAACACAAGAAGCGAAAATGTGTTAGAATATGTAATAGAATAAGAAAAGCTAAAAATAAAAGAAAACTTAATATTAGAATAATAAATAAATAAACTACCCACTAAAAAACCCAAAACAATGGAAAACAACTTGAATTTTTCGTTCAATGTGTTCCCAATGTGCTAAAATCATGAAAGTTAAACTGGAGCCTATTTATATCATAAATATCAAATCTAGAAATTTTGGCATGAAATTCAACCCGAAACAATTGAAAACAACTTGAATTCTTTTTCATTTTTTTTTCTCTTTTTCATATTTTCTTGGTTTTTCAATTTTTTCTTTTTTTTGGGGGGGGGAATATTTTTTCAATGTACCAAAGTGTTGAGAACCATTATACAAAATTTTAGATATATTGAATTCATTAACCCACTGAAATAAATGTTTTTTCGAAAATTTTTTAGGGTAAAAACAATTTTTAAAAGTTGTTTAAAAAATTGGTGAAAATAGTTTGTTTAGCATAAGAAAACAACTTAAAAATGCCCAAATCTGATACCAAATGATAGATGGCAGCAGGCTAAGATCATATTCAAGTTGTTCAACTCAAAAAATGAATTGGATTTGACCTAAAAGAAGAAGCAAATAAATTTAGAAACAAAGAAAACCAAAAAAAAAACTAAAAGAAAATTAAAAGAATAACAAAAAAAATTCAAAACATAGATAAATAAAGAAAATGAAAATTAAAAGGTGGAAGATGGGTCAAATAAATCGATGAATATGGATAAAAGATAGTTGTCCAACTGAACCTTTTGATATATAAACCCCAACAAATTTAATTAATGGCTTTAATCAATCCTCCAAGAAATAATTATTAGAAAATTGAAGGATGGAGGATGGATTCCCAAAACTCTTTAAAGAAAATCGAGAAGAAAAAACACTTCTAAAAATTACAAGAAAGCAATCTTGCAAAAAAGAAATTAACTCCAATAGTTGAACATTTTATTAATGAATGAATTAATGCCTTTAATGAATAATGAAGAGACCTTTATATAGGCTAGCTAATTATATCTAAATAAAACTCTCAAGTAGAATGAAATTCTAATTAATCTAAACAAGAAGTAGTTTTAATAGAACTAAACTTTCTTATTGATTAAGAAACACAAAAATCCTAAACAATTTTAAATATTTAAAAATATCCTAAAATTTGAAATAAATAAATAATAAAACCTAACATATACTATATTGGGTCATATAACTCATAATTTTCCGTAATAATCGCATCCAAATGTTCCGCTTGCACAGTCTTCAGTAAAATAATCATAACTTGAGCTCTTGAATTCGAAATCAAGTGATTCAAAATGTATTTCAAAGCTAAGAGATAACTCTTCAAATGCTTTGTAGACTTCTCTACCAAGAAATGCATGGATCCCACCAAAATATTTGTCGCAAATCGACTAATCTTTCAAACTTGAAAATTGGCAACTTGGTTGAATTGACTTTAATAAATTTCACATTCCCCGTCCAGTATTATTATATATTAATAGTTTATATCTATGCATCAATGATTAAACGTTATAATATAATGTAATACTATATATTTTATTATATTTTATAATATAATAGTAGTACATTATATAGTAATTATTATCATATATTATTTATTATTATACTGGTAGAAATATGCTATAATATTCTATAGTTTTTGTACATTTGAAAGTTAGCCCTCCTACTATATTATATCATATATTAATAGTTTATATATATGCATAAATAATTAAATATTACAATATTATTTTACTATATATATATTAATAGTTCATATAATATATAATAAATTGATAGTTTATATGTAACACCCCTCACCCGTATCCAACGTCGGGACAGGGTTCGAGCCGTTAACAGACTTAAACATTCACAACAACACATAACATATTACCAACCATGCATGGCAAACAAGCATATGCACATCATCAATATCAAACATAACATAAATAGCTAGATTTATAAGTCAGAATCATTAGCTCACTAAAGACCAATATATTTGGCCAAATGATAATAACACATGTTATAAAACTAGGTCCCTATACATGCCACTCACTTGATAATTCTAGCATATGTGTTTATACTGTCAAAGTGTTGGCTTGATAGTGTGATGCTGCCTCCGACGATCTCCAACCCTGAGCTAACCTGACAACACTAAAAGAAATGGAAATGAGGGGGTAAGCTTTACCCTTAGTAAGCTCGCATGAAATAATAATAAGCAATTTACTAACATGCTTTCCATAGTAAAACTAACCCAATTGTATATTTACACATGTTCTGGTTAAGCTACTTTCTTGAGTCACGATCACTAAATCATTTATATCTAGAGTTACGGAACTCTAAATTAAGATCCGTAAATTTTCCCAGAAACTAGACTCATATATATTTCCACCATAAAAGTTTTAGAATTTTTGGTCTAGCCAATAAGTACAGTTTATTATTCAAAGTCTCCCTTGTTTTGATGTTTGGCAGCTTCGACCTTTCTTCACTAAAATTTATTTATCTCATAGTACGAGTCTCAGATAATGTTTCTGTTTGTTTCTATTAAAAGTAGACACATCAAATATTCTAAGCATATAAATTATAACCCATAATTATTTTTCTACAAAATTTTAACAATTTTTCCAAGTCAGAATAGGGGATCTCGAATTCATTCTAATACCATCTCACAAAAATTAGAATATCACATAATATAAAACTCTTTTTCTCCCCCTGTTTCTTTTACATGAAAATAAACTCATTAAGCTTTAATTCCATAATTTATTTGAAATTTAATTCAACTTACACAGTTTTTGGTGAATTTTCAAAGTCACACAACTGCTGATGTCCAACACTATTTTACTACTAAAATTCACTCTTACATAATTTCACTTAATCCATTTTGTCTTATCGAAGTTCACTCAAATATCGAGCATATTGCTCAAAATTTTCTTAAACATTTACCTGAACTTATTCATCATATAATCATGTTCACATATATTTTTACTTAATCGATTTTCCCATTGAACTCTTCGAAATAATAACTGATGCTCAGTTGTCTGCACATATTTTCACACTTGTAGCCAAAGTTATCTGGTACGCATAGTAGCCTGCACTTAGTACTACACACGTGACCTAACCATCTAATACACGTAGTAGCCTGCACTTAGTACTACACACGTGATCGAAGTTATCGGGTACGCATAGTAGCCTGCACTTAGTACTACACATGTGACCAATTATCTGATACACGTAGTAGCCTGCACTTAGTACTACACATGGGACCTCACAATAGATCATTTGTATCGTTTCTATTCCGAAGGCTCAACAGGGAAATTCCTCACTTTCCAACATGTTACAATTTATTCATAGTCCTTTTTCAATTTGCAATTTACAACAAATAATCATTCTATAGGCAGCCACATTTCATATGATAACAAAATATAATAAAATAAAAATAATCGATAAATTATTTACGTACAAACTTACCTCGGATCCAGAAATGGCAATTTACTATTCTAGTCCATAACCTTGTATTTTCCCGATTTAAGCTCAAATCTCGATTTCCTTGATCTATAATATCACATTTAGCCTACTAAATAGTCACACTATTCATATGGGTCTAAAAATCATATTTTTACAAATTTTCATTTTGACCCCTAAACTTTTACATTTTTTTACTTTTTCCCCAAGGTTCGGAAATTAAACTTCTTCCTATTTTCTTATGTTTTATGACATGCTGATCATTTTCCCCTTCTATGGCAACATCAAATTCTCCCTCTAACATGTACTTATGAACATTAGGTATTTTTATCGATTATACCGTTTTACTCGTTTTTACGTAAAATCGCTTAGCAAAAGTTGTTTAACACAATTTCAAGCTTCATATTCTACCATTAAACATCAAAATACATGCATATCATTCATGGGTAAATTTTTAAACATAAATCCTAGCTCAAAATAATGGTAGAAATGAGCAGATCATGTTACCAGGATTTCAAAAATACATAAAACATTAAAAATAGAGCTCGGAATCACTTACTATTAAGCTTGGAAGCTTGGCCAAACCCTAACCATGGCTGCTCTTGGTACATTCTGCTGTAGCAAGAAGAAAGGGACACATTTGGAGTTTAAAATTTGTCTTTTAATTCATTTACCCCTAAATGACCAAAATGCCCTTTTTACTATTCTTTCAAATTTTACCCAATCAAGGCCATTTTTGTCCAACAAGTTATATAATGGTTTAATTATCATTTAAGGACCTCCCATTTAAAATTTCATAACAATTTGATACCTTTAACATGTAGAACTCAACTTTTTCACTTTTTACAATTTAGTCCTTTTTACTAAATTGAGTGCCCAAACGTCAAAATTTTCGAACGAAATTTTCAAAAAATCATTTCGTAAAATCGTAGACCATAAAAATATAATAAAAATTAAATTTTTCTCGTCGGATTTGTGGTCCCGAAACCACTGTTCCGACTAAGCCCAAAATCAGGATGTTACATTATATATATCTTTGCATCAATAATTAAACATTATAATATCATGTAATGCCATATCTTTTATTATAATCTATAATATAATAATAGTTATATATAATAGTAGTGCATTATTTATTAATTATTATCTATTATTGTTTATTATTATACTGGTTGAAATATCTTCTAAGTCCTAATACTTTTCATACTTTTGAAAGTTTGTCCTCCTACTATATTATATCATATATTAATAGTTTATATATATGCATAAATAATTAAATATTATAATATTATTTTATGTAATAGTAATGTAATACATTATAATATATTATATATATTATTTTATGTATTACCAATATACTAATTTAATATATCGTTTTAAGGTCAGGATAATTAATCAATTTCGGTTTCGGTAATAGTTATATAATATATTATTATATTATCATTAAAGTTAAATTTTATAGGTTTTAATAATTATTAATTTTATAAATTTATTATACATATATATTATAGTATTAAAAATATTTTATATTAAATTGATGTTTTTAAAATTTTATTTCACTTTATAATTTAACATAAACAATTATTATTAATTATTTTTCCTATTAACAAAATTTTAATATACATATGCAATGCTTTTGAATATATTTTTAAAAAATAAAGAATTATTATTTATTTATAATTTAAATAATATCATAAAATTATATTAATTATTAATGCTTATTATGGTTGTTTAGTTATAAAGTTAGGCTTTTTTTTGGACTTTGAATCAAATTTATCTCAAGCTCAGGCTAGATCGATCTCGGCCTCGAATCGTCTTGGATCATTCTCAACATAATTTAATAAATTTTTCATTGAAACAATTAAATAAAATGTACTATTAAAATATTCTATATTCTCTCGACCAAATTAATATTCTGGGGTTTTTATTTATTTTAAAATTTCCCGTGAGTAGAAAACTAATCAAATAAAAACTATATGCGAAAAGAAGAGTTGATGAATTATATAAAGAAATAATCAGTCTTTAATTACAAGACTAGCAGATCTCTTTAGTTTTTAATTGGATTAAATAATGATGATAAAGGTGATGTGTAGATAATTAGGTGCTAAACAAGAAGAAAACCAATCACAGTGACAAAGCTTTTTTTTTTTTTTCCCTTCATATAATCAAATCAATCAACAAGATAAAACCTATATTGTCAGTCAACTTTGTTATTTTCCTTCAAATATTTATATATAATATTGATAGCTATATATATATATATTAGTTAATACACTATTGAAAATGAGTTTTTTTTTCATTCATTGATAGAATTTAAGATTATTTTATTTCATTAAAAGAATATAAAATAACTTAACAGCATCTTTTATTTTATTGTTTCAATTAAAAAATTCTTAAATTATGTTAGTGCACTGTCAGCAATTGAATATTATTTGATGATGGAGTGATTAATTTGATCAATTTCTTTAACAGTAATGATCAAATTAAAAAAAAAAGGAAATGACCAAAATAGGAATAAACTCCATTTTAGAGGGATTAACCGGTAGTTTACCCATGAATTTTCCTCAATCATGACTTCAATCGCTTAAGGGGTTTTATATGCACTTTCTTCTGAAACTTTCAAAACCCAATAATTCCTTTCCTTTTTTTTTCCCGGTCGGAAATTACATTTTAAAGAAGGAACAAATCCAGTTGAATCTGATCTAAAAAAGTCATAGTGAAATTTCCTTTTCCCTTTTTTAGTTTTGCATGAAATGAGGGTGAAGCCATTGTTTGTTATCATCTCGACACTTTCGTTATTCTTGGCCGTCGTTCTGATCTATCCTTCGCCGCCAGTTGCGCCTTCAAAGTCTTCGGACTCTACCAGGTTACTAATCCAGTCTCTCTCTACGGATCCCATTTTCACTGTATGTCATTAATTTAAGATAAATCTTCGTTGATTTGGGGAAAATTTCAGTGCCAAATCGGATATATGGAGTGTCCAGAGAATTGTGGAATGGAGACCATGCAAGTGGTGGCTTCAATCTCACTTAACTCGTTAGTATTCTCTATACCCGTCTATTGTTTGGCTTTTATTATTCATGCATTATTAGCTTTGTTGCCTTTTTTAATACATGTCTTAGCTTCCAGGGAGGAAGAAGAGGACTGAATTTTGGTATTTGGAAACGGGCTTTTTAAAAGTTTTTCATGTAAAAACTGGGGAAACATTGTATTTCGTTTTTATTATTATTAAAGTTTTTGAAGTTTATTGATTTGTTTGATGTAGATTTGATAGGTGTACATGGAAAGGGGTATAGTTAGGGAATTAAAGTTTTAGAAGGGTGGGAAGTGGGGTTTGGATTAGGTTAAAGGCCTTCTGTTTAGATTTTGACATTCTGAGTCAATCTTTTTTGTTCTTAAATGGCTATCATTGCAGACATTTGCATTGTTTTTTTTTTTTGTTGTTGAATTCCTGCAGCTCTACCAGCCAAGAGTAATGGTTTTATCCGTGTCGATTGCTATGGTGGCCTCAATCAGATGAGAAGAGATGTGAGCGTATAGCTATTTTAAAATTTTTAAATAATTTCTAATATAAATTAATTTGGACTAAACATCAGATATTTTTCTTGGCGAGGGCAGTTCTGTGACGGCGTTGGTATTGCACGTTTACTAAATGCTACTTTGGTGTTGCCGAAGTTTGAGGTGGCTGCATATTGGAATGAATCAAGGTAAATTGTGCCTCTTGGAATTCATATATGCTACTCGTGATAACTCAAGGGTAGGTTTTTCTTGGCATTGCTACTAATAATAAAGTTTTTGATTTAGTTGTTGTCACAAGTTAATCAGTCACCAATTCAATTGAAAATTTTATTAAAACACCCCTACTTAAAAATTAAAAAAAAAAGTAAAAGTATACATAATTTAGTTAATTCAAAAAAAGATAAATAACAAAAATTTAAAACGTCACTAACAGTTAAAATACAAATCGCATTTTAAAAAACCACCCACTAATCATAAAACGTAAAATGATAATTAAATACTTTTAACTATTTTTTAAGACAAAACTCACTAAAAAATTACTATTGTTCAAAATAAACTATCACTTTTCACATTCACAACTGTCTACACTTTTGTTCTCTTCAAGATATCTTTTTAAGTAATTTTGTCTAACTAAATTTAAACTGTTTAATCTTCCATAATTATGCCTTTTTTTTTCTTATACATATTTTAAATAATTTTTTAATTTTTTTTTCTTTTTTTGGCAAATAAAGTGAAATTTGAGGGATCCTGTAATTTCTAAATTACTTTGAAGAGTTTCACACATGTTAAGGCAGTAGAGATCTAGGTAATGTTAAACTTTATAGTGCTTGTAGTGAATACCCTATGATATAATTCTACTAATTGTAATTTTCTTATTGAAGTTAAGATTACACAGGAAAAAAAAGAAGAGCAAAATGAGAACCTACACAGCATCTGATTGACTGTAATATAATGGTAGTCATGGGGATTAGTGTTACTAGCCATGTCTTCCCATCCTCCAGACGCTTATGCTGGCTCTGTTCTATGTTGTTATCATCCATAATTTGCTTTTCCTTTGTCAAATTTATGTTTGTGGTTAGGTTTGATAAATTGCTTGTATTATTCTCTTTTGAGAATTTGTTGTTAGTTGCCAAGAGATGAACTTAGTAGTGGCTCACATGTTGCTTGACTTTGAGTTCCTGAACTGCTGAACTACTGAAATGGGGAAGAATTTAATTAAAGCTTTATTATTGAAGCTGGAGTGGACAAATGTTCTCGTTCAAGAAACCGAATTTTCTTTTTCAGGAAAATGAACCTATATCTAACTGTCCAATCATAAATTCTTTATGTAAATATTATGTGCTTCTAGAGTTCTATTGTTTCTTTGTCAAGGTTGCCAACACTTCCCTACCTGTTAGAAAGTTGAAATTCTCTTAAGATTCAGAGGATTAATAGAGAAAGAAGATAGAAAGTTTGAGAAAGAGAGATGAGTTCTATTGTTTCTTTGTCAAGGTTGCCAACACTTCCCTACCTGTTAGAAAGTTGAAATTCTCTTCAAGATTCAAAGGATTAATAGAGAAAGAAGATAGAAAGTTTGAGAAAGAGAGAACATTTTCTAGTTCTGGAAATCATTGATCACCAAAAGCTTACACTACAGTGTTAGTGTGTAACTGCTTCAGCAACAAATTGCTAAACAAAATACCTGAACTCTAACTTAGTTAAAATTAAAGCTGAACTTTTACATGTTCAAATGTGTTACTGTTAACACTACCTATGTTTAAATCATGAGGATATATCTCATCTTCCCTTTTTTATTAAGTGCTTGAAATTAAGTCATAGTTATTTCAGTCATAGTTCTAGTGATTGTAACAGCTTCTTTTGTTTAGTATTATACATAATTTATTATCAGATGGGTGTAGCTAAACTGCTTACTATAATCCAATGTTACAATGTCTAATGATATCCAAATATGTTTATGTTGCCATTTTATTAGTTACGATTCTTTCTTTTCATAGCAGTGGCTTTTCAGATGTATTCGATGCCGATTACTTCATAACACAGATGAATGGTTTTGTCAATGTTGTTAAAGAATTGCCACCAGAGATATCATCAAAAGAACCCCATAGAGTAGATTGCAGTAAACGGAAAGGTCAATTTGATTACATTGAAAGTGTTCTTCCATCCTTATTGAAATATCATTACGTCTCTATCACACCAGCAATGAGCCAAAGAAGGGATAGGTATTACTTTTTTCTGTCTCAGAATTTCTCAAGACTTTGATTACGTAGAACTATGGTGTAGATGAATATATTTACATTTTTGTTAAGATATCTTGTAGGTACCCAAAGTATGCAAAAGCTGCACTTTGTCAAGCCTGTTACAGAGCATTAAAGCTGACTGAATCATTGGAGAAGAAAGCTAACAAGCTTCTGGAAGCTATACCAAAACCTTTCCTTTCCCTTCACCTTCGGTTTGAACCAGACATGGTAGCTTATAGCCAATGTCAGTACTCAGGCCTTTCACCTACCTCGATGAAAGCCCTTGAAGCTGCACGTGGAGATGATAGAAAGCCATGGACTGGAGAAGCAGCCCGGATTTGGAGAAATAGGGGAAAATGCCCCCTTACACCAAATGAGACTGCCTTTATACTTCAAGCACTATCAATACCAAAGAACACAAACATTTATCTTGCCGCTGGGGATGGACTAATGGAGATTGAGGGTTTAACATCTATTTATAGCAATGTAGTTACCAAATCTGCTCTTCTTAGTGGTGAGGATTTCGAAACAATGCATGGGAACACAAAAGCTGCCTTGGATTATTACGTATCAATAAACAGTGATTCTTACATGGCTACATACTTTGGAAACATGGATAAGATGGTAGCCGCGATGCGAGCTTTTGAAGGACTGTATAAAACTCTTTTCTTAAGCCGAAGAGCTTTTGCTGAATTTACATCTAGAGGGTTGGAAGGGAAGCTGTTGATGGAAGCATTATGGAAGGCTCACAAAGATGATTTCATCAAGGGACGAGGGTCTGCGTTGTCTGACTGCTTTTGTGAGTTCAAATTATAGTTCAAATTATATTTTTTTAGGCATTCTTTTTGTATGAAATCTTATACGGAATAGTTTTTAACAGCGGATCTACGTTGCTAAAAAATTTCCATTGTTTTCTCGAGAATTAGTTTTGGATTCTCATTGTCTACATTACTCTTCATATTTTGGTGACAAAACAACTTGGGCATCATATGCTAATTGCTAATGCTATACCTTTTCTTTTGTATTAAATGAAATGTTAGTTGGTCAAACATTTTTTTTTCCTTTCCCTTTTTTCTTCGTTGGTTATCTAAATTGAGCACCAAAAATGATTGCATGCACATATTTCCTAATTGGACCCTGGTTCCAAATTGTTGGTTAACGTCCTGATACAAACTTTGATACTTAAACTACCAATTTGTTCTTCACGTTGCAAACAAAAGTTTTTGCTTAATATTGAGAAATATGGTAATCAAAATGGATAGCTTTAGCCTTGACCCACAAATAAAAATGATTATTTATTTGCTAGCTCAAAATATTTATCGAAAATTTTGCTCAAACTAAACCAGCATCTTGTGATAGTCATTCTCCCATTCTACATTCCACCACTCCTCTCCTTTCAGTAACAATCTTCTGTCCTCTTGCACTATCCGAGTTTAGTGGAAGCTTCCACAACTTTAGCTATTCCTGAATACTAATTATCTCCAACTGGGGAAAAGGCAAGGCATCCTAGTATGTTGCTCTTGTTTTGGGCAAATAAAAAAATGTTAGAATTTCCCATAAGTTCACTGATTTCACCAAATTTTTCCTAACTAATAATTTGATGTATGCACCGTAAGCTTGGACAACATGAAGGGTTTGAGTTTTCAAGTGAGCCAATTACAAGATCAATATCCAAGCAATTTAAGGATTGAATTGAAGGCTTTGTTCAATAGCTTATCTCAATAAGTTGAGTAACTGCATGAGAGGAATGAAGAAGGAAAATTGGGTTGAATCTAGAACACAAGCCTAACTACATTTTACAAGTCCAGTTGGATCAAGGCCCAACTACAATAGGTTAAGCCTTTAAACATTTTATTTAATGATGGCATGTGACCCATTAGAAATCAGAATAGATTTTTTAAGTTTTTCTTTGTGTTGACTAAAATTTTCTTAAAATTAGCTTTTAGTTGACTATCCTTAGAATTTCCTTAAATTCTTATTGTTTTACTACTATAGAAGTGATATAAAGCCACCACTGCAAGACATCATCTTCAATTTTAAAAAGAAAATACCCCGTAACACCATGAAACTGTCAATTTGACACGTAACACTACGTTAATATTGGATAAGTGAATTTATAAGAAAATCTGGAGAACAAATCAGGAGAAAAAGTCGTATGAGATAAAATGATGTTGGATAAGAGAATTAGTGGAAAGAAATTTAGAAAGGAAAATATGAAAAAGAGAGAGCTTAAATCGTATAATTTGAAAAGTTAAAGGATTAAAGTACATTTTGACCAAAAATTAGTAATACAAATTACTAGTGATTTAATTGACATAAGAATAAATTGAAATATGTATTGGTGTGATAAAAACATTTTTAAGGACCCAATTGAAAAGATTTTAAAATACAAATATTCAATTTTAGATTTTTTTTATTTTGCCAAGAAAAGGATAAAGGTGTAGTTTTCTTTAACCAAAGATGTTTATTAAGCATTAAATAAGAATTATGAAAGTTGGAGTTGATTAATAATTATTTGATGTAAAGAATTGTGCTTAGAAGCATAAAAGGCAAAATAATAATAATTTAATTTTATAAGTGTATTTTAGTCTTTTCACGAAAATGTTGTGATGAAAATATTATTTAAATGAGAAATTTGATATATGAAATAAACTTGTACAATTAGATCTTGAATCATGTTATAAATTTTTGGACTTAAATGTGAACTTGGACTTTTGACACAAATGATATTTTAAATGGGAAAAGGATGAAAAGAACTCCCATCAACCTTTCTTTTATGCTGCTGTCAACCAGGCTTTGTTTCATGGAGGTTCTCTCCCTTCATCTTTATTTCCATGCATTTTCCTTAATATTTTGAAAAGATCTCTACACTCAATTTTGAATTTTGTTGAAATCACTTGGAAATCAACTTTATTGCATGGATTTCACCATAACTTCTATCATTGTCAGCCTAGGTTTGGTGGATTTTAATGTGAGAAAATGAAAATTAGAGAAAAAAAAGCTTGTATGAATTATGTTTTTCTAATTCCCTAAACATGAAATTTGAGTTCATTATGAAAGAGTTTAGAAAGTTTAGACATTAATTTTGGATGTATTTTTATGTGAACTGTGTAACATCACTTACTTATCCCGATGTTCGAGATGAATGGAAGGTACTATCGGAGCATTAAGATAGCAAATACATTTGATTTATTCAAGAAATTTTAAACTTGAAAACATGTTTATAAAACTATAAAAAATATTTAAATTCTATTCAAATATAAGAAAGTTACTTAATTTGTTAAAGGTTACTCAAATCCTTAAAGAATTTTATAAGAAATTAAGTAAAACAAAAAGAGCAAATGTATGTTCAACCACCGGCCAAAGCTCTTGCCTAGGCAGAACTAGAGTTGTTAGTTGTTTTCTTTTTTCGCTCTAGAGCTGCCCAGGTGGCTCGAGCTACTTCTCAGGTGGTAATGTAGTTAGTAATAATTTCGTTATGATGACACCTAGGTGGCCCAAGTTGCCGCTTAGGCAGTACTATAACCATTTTTAATTTCATACCTTCATAAAACATGGCTATATAATCTCAATGGGTTTCGAAACATTACCAATCAATTTCTAAGCTCATTTAAATTCAAAATATATGGTATATGTGCACTTGGATGAATGGTGGAGTGAAACTACTTTAAGAAAATCGAAAAGAATTCGAGTTACAAATTACTTTTACAAATATTATTCAAAACTAAACCTTTATATACATGCCAAAATTTCCATACTAAAACAAAAATTATACATACACAACAACCTCTAATGAAGGGTGATGCAAAGCTCCCAACTTCAGACATTAAACTTCTTATCAAAGCTTTTACCTACGTATTTTAAACATGTAACGCCCCAAATCTTAAGTGATTAATTTGTATGTTGTGTTGCATAAATGTTTGCTGGCTTTAGTGGTTAAGTGTCCTGAGAAGTGTGAGAAATCCTGGGTTCAAACCTTGGCTTTAGCATAAATTATTCTTTTAATTGAATAAAACCCTTGGTTCTAGACAGTAGGTTTTTAAATAATTGTAGGGAAAGCATGTCACGAAAGGCCTACTGATCTAGGGGATAAGGGGCGAGTAGATTGTTCCTAGGGGCCTGAAGTTAGAATCTTCGTACACGTGGGTGTTTTATTTTGCTGCTGTGCTGTGTAAGAGATTGAATATCAGTGGAATTCTGAAGCTAGTAGGCGGTTGGAGTGTTTGGGGGATGAGGGAGTTGTGTAGCCAAAATTTAAGAGGATTATGGAGGGATTTGGATAGTGATCGGTGGGAGTGATTTGGGGAGGGATTTTAGGAGAGAATTAAGGGAGGTTGAAATGTGTGGAAGTAGTTTACCAAATATGGGAACTCTATTATGCCAATTCGGTCATAGGCTCTTAGTGCCAAAATTGTGTGGTTTTTGCTCTCCATTTCGGTAGCTATTGCTCCTTTTGTTCCTTTTCTTTCTTTGGTTTGTTGTCTTGTTTGGTAGCCGAATACTACTTGTAACCATTTGGGAACTTTTCGTATGGGTTTTGCTCTTCAACAGTGCCTTACAGACTGACCTCCTCTGTTCTCTCTACACTCTTAACAATTATTCTTCCCCTTATTCTTTTTTTTTTGTTTGGCCGAACACCCTCCTTTCCTCTCTCTCAAACTTGTCCGGGTTTTAGTTTTGGTTTTGATCGATTCTTCCTTTCTTCTCCCTTTCTCTCAATCAAATTTCCCTTTGATTGATTACATGTAACACCCCGAACCCGAGACCGTCGCCGGAGTCGAACACGAGGTGTTAACAGACTTCAAACCACTTATTAAAATTTTTTTCCAGACAAGCTGCCAATCTGCGTACTAGTCGCTTTAAAAATCATATCTTGAGCTCTGGAACTCAAAATCCAGTTCCGTGAATTTTCCCCGAAACTAGACTCATATGCCCATCTACACATTTTTTTCTAGAATTTTTGGTCAGGCCAATTAGTACAGTTTATTAGTCAAAGTCTCCCATGTTACTGGGATCGACTACACTGACCTTTGTGCATTACGACTTGGATATCTCCCTGCACAGAGCTTCAATACTGATGCCGTTTGTTTCTATAGCAACTAGACTCAGAGAGGAATCTATAAATATATGGTATGACTCCTAATTATCTCTGGTTAATTTATAATGAATTTCCAAAGTCGAAACAGGGAATCCAGAAACCGTTCTGGCCCTGTCTCACGAGAACCTGAATATCTCTTAACATACTGTCCATATGATCTTTTCGTTGCTTCTATCTGAAAATAGACTCATCGAGCTTCGAATACATAATTTATTCATCAATTAATTCCACTCCTACTATTTTTAGTGATTTTTCAATCTCACATCACTGCTGCTGCCAGCATCTGTTACGAAAGCAACTATGCCCATTTCGTGATTTCTCCTTGATCTAACTAGTAATTCGTCATACATATCACAAATTATGATCATGACTAGCCATGCCAAAGGCTAATCATTGTCAAACATCCCCCTACTACACTATTTCCATATCATGAATTTTAACACCAAAATAATCAACCATGACATATGGCATAAAAAGGTCGAATTATCAAGATTTACGACCTAACGTTATGAAACCAAACCCAACCGAACATTTATGCCATTTTCGCATGGCTAAAAGTTTACATACCAAAGTTCAAACACAACATAATAGCCTATACATGCCGAAATGTTCTCCTAAGCCGACTAAGAAGAAAGTACCAAAACTTGCTAGCCGGTGTGATGACTTCGATGACGGCCCGATCACGCAAAAAGAGACGAGTCCAAGAAACCTAAAATAGGTGACAAGGAAACATCGAGTGAGTATATAACTCAGTAAGTCATAAGCAATGCACTACCATCCATTAATAACATTATCACAATAGGAAACAAAATGGAACGAGGCTAGTTACTCCATCCATACCGAACCATGCCATAGTTCCTCAGACCCATCGGTTCAATCTCATACCAAATCATGCATTCACATTCCATATACTCATCAATAGGATATTTGAGGCATTTTCATACATCATTTTATTTTCGTTACAATCATACAACTAAACGGCCTTTCACCTATTCCACGATAAATCTTATGTACGTGACTTCAAGTATATTTGTCACATAGGTTCAAACTTACCAAGCTCAACTCCAAATATAGTCATAGCACCTATTAGCCATGAACTCAAGGTACTTACCCGATCCGCTGTCCGTAATCGACTCAATAATGTCGCACACTTAGTGTCCATAATGATTCAAAAGTATATATTAAGTCCGCACACTCAGTGCTATATAATCAACTCGCACACTTAGTGCTATATAATCAAACTCGTACACTTAGTGCTACGTAATCAAACTCGCACACTTAGTGCTACGTAATCAAACTCGCACACTTAGTGCTACATAATCAAACTCGCACACTTAGTGCCGTACAATTTAAACCCGCACACTTAGCGCCAATCTCATGATCATAAATGTTTATACCTGCACACTTAGTGCCGAGGTCAACAACTCAATACATCTCACCTCTTTTCTCTTCATTCAACACTTTCATCACCACATACATACATGTATATAAATTTATCATTCCATTCAGCATGATTACATAGACATTATGTCTATTTAGATCAATACAAAATATATGCTTGATGACTTACCTTGTGTTGGGTAAGACGGTTCCAACTCGGTTACTCGATGATCTTTTCTTTGCCCTTGCTTGCCTCTCCACCTTTAGCTTCTTGAGCTAAATCGATAAATTAACTAGTTTAAACATCTTGCTAAACATTCATACTTCAATTACACATGCATATGTATGTTTGTATATTCGGCAATGACAATGGTAATTTAGCAAACCTTAATTTAACTTATAATTGTTCATAACACATTTAAAGCATCCACTCCACTCCATTCCATTCACATTCGGCATTTTCACAAATACACATGCCGATTTCATTCACTCATCTCTAATGTTAATTAAGAAATGCCGAATGTCGCCCACTAAATGGCATACACACACACCCACATGCATAAAAGTCATCCACACCTCCTATAGCTCATTCGGCATTCACCTTTGCTAGTTTTTCCCTTTTTTTTGTCGGTTATATATACATAGTCCTAAGGTAATATCACGAATGGGCTTGCATATATATGTATATATATATAGCCGAATATGCAAAGCTTAAACTCAACATCACATAAGCTCCTAAGTGATGGCCGAATATGCATATCTATATATATTCATCAACTATACTATTACCTTTAATTTATCTAATCACACAATTTCATCTAAGTTTAGCATGAAACACAATCATCACCCTTATTAATCTTTTATAGCCGAAAACCATACTTACCCCCAAAATCGAAATTTCAACATGGTTTACAAAAATCACTTGATAACTCACTCAATATTAACTAAAATTTCAAAAGCTAGTACAAACTTCCTTACCTTAATAGTGACTTAAGATGACCGATTGCTCATGTTACCAACAAGATTCAAGATTTGAACATGGGCTAACTAAGGGACTTAGTAACTAGCTTAATACATTCAACAATTTCCAAAAGCTACCATGCATTACATACCTTATTCAAGACTAGAAGGAGTGGCCGAATGTTTTACTTCCCCTTCCCCCTTCTTCTTAGCATTTTCGGCCAAGGATGATAAAAGATGAACAAATTTTTTTTTCTTTCTTCTTTAGATTCGGCTAGCAAGAACATGAATGATGATCCCTTTTTTTTTTCCTTTCATCATTCTTTTTTTTTCCATTTCTTTATTACTAACTTTTTATTTTGTTATTCATCCCATGATGCACCAACAAAACATGTCTATGACATGTTTTGCTTATCACACCTTGTCCACCTTATTTTTCATGGCCGGCCACTATAAAAGGGGGGGGGGAATTTGACATGCAAGTCCTCCCCTTTTTCCACATGCACTAATAGGTCCTTACGCATTGACCTATCACATTTTAAAATTTTCTCGCATAAGTCCTATTGACTAAATTCACATGCAATCGACAAAATCGAAGCTTGAAATTTTCACACATTCATAATTACATATTCTAGACAATAATTATCACATTCAAACATTTCGGTGACTCGGTTTAGCGGTCCCGAAACCACTTCCCGACTAGGGTCAATTTTGGGCTGTTACATTACACCCTCTTCTCTCTCTTCTCATTTGGGTACTTGAGCCGATTTCTGTCTAGCTCTTTTTCCATTTGTTTCGATTTTTGCAGTTCTTCCTTGAAAAATCGAGACGTGTTGGTGCTACCCTTGCCTCTGTTGTGTGGGTATTCTTTTTGGAGATAGAAGGTCGATTGCTTCCCTTCCCTAAAATCAGTTTTGCGATTTTGATTATATGTAAGAGCCTGTAATCAATCTTTGGCAACGATTGAAGTGTAAGGAGTCTTAATCGTTCGGTCAAGGTTTGGGGTACTCTTGAACTAGACGTGTATTTTCGCAAACAGGTGTGTAACCACACTGCCATTATCGTAAATCGACAAAAGCCGAAATAGGTGACCGTCGAGACTACACGAGCTTGCGCTCAATTGTGTGGTAGTTTGAATGGATAAACATGGGCATTTGATCGTAGAGGCTGCCATGAGCGATTTCATGGGCTTAGGCCACTTTGGGCCACATTGGGCCAGAATGGGCCATGTGGGCCCCACGAGCTCGTGGGCCTATACAACCAAACCATACGGACGTGTAGAGATTATGGGACTAGGCTGTGTAGTTCACATGGCCAAGGCCATTTTTGGGCTTAGTGGGCCATAGGCCCATTTTCACTATTTGACTGTTAAGGTTACACGGGTCACTCGAGACGACTGTAAACCTACAGTTGGGTCGGTAAGTATACCTAGACCCCAATTTGATGAAATGACTATTATACCCCTATGAGGTAAAATGACTGATATGCCCCTATGATATGTATGACTGTAATCGAGCATGACATTTTTACATACATGTATGATATTATGACATGACATATTGCATGGGGATGAGTTTATTATATTTAGAGGAAGTGTACTGTACTGGCAGCTCTGCTGTAAATACTGTTTAGTGCCGCAACAGGTGCTATAATTTGGAGTGTAGGGATGGGTGGGTTGATTTTATCCCCACATGGAGTGTAGGGCTGCACGGAGTGGAGTGTAGAGGATGGATGGGTAGGTTTTCTGATTGCATATCTGTTATTGTTACTGAGATGGATGGGCTAAGGCCCACACTGATACCGATACTGTAATGTGCTAAGGTCCTAACTAATATTGGACTGTTACTTAAACGGGCTTAGGCCCAGATTGTATTTGCCTATTGTATGACTGACTGTTTGTTTAATAAGGGATTACACATTGAGTTTTCATAAACTCACCCTTCTACTTTTCTTCCCAGGTAATCCTTAGGTAAATTGGTGCTACAAGGGACTCGATGGTGGCCACACAACTACATTTGCTTTCATTTTTAACTTTTAATTTATAAGTAATTTTATTTGGGTGTTTGTTTTTTAATAAGGCCTCTCTATGTTTTTATTTTAATTTGGGATTTATTTACTTGATTCATATCTTCTAGTAGTAGGCCACGGATTTTCAAAAAGATAAATACTTTTCAAACACCACGTTTACGCAACATATTTTAAAAAGCTTCCGCAGCAAACATTATTTTTTTAAAAACGTAATGACAATCTAATATGTTTAACATTTTGCTAAAACAACTTGAGTTTTAACAATGAACAAGATATCCTAAACTTACGTTAAGTTCACAAAGAGGTTTTTATATAAAACGACCTTTCAATGAAATTATGATAATCAAAAAGCACTTCAATGTGACATTACAGATTCGGCCATAACATCTAGGCCGAGTTTGGGGTGTTTACATTTAGTGATATCAGAGCTAGGTTACAAAACTCAGTTGTGGATTTGGGTTTCTTTTAAACTTGAAATTTCAAAAAAGAACTTTGAAATATTTGAAAATTTTGGAAATATTTTACTGAATGTATGGCACTTCGAGTCACCAGTGTCGATCCTGTAAGTTCTCTGAAACTACTACTTGTTTAAATTGGAATACTGAGAATACTGTAGGCAATAGACTGCACTGAAATACTCTGTTTAGGGTAACCTAAAACTGTAGTAAGACTGCAATCTGCGAAAAAAAACTTTGAGTTATCGATAATATTTTCCATAAAATATCCGTTAATAAACACTGGAACTGTAAAACTGATGCATAAAACTGTTAAAACAGATAAAGCGTAATTCGATAATGAGCACCAGAGGTACTCGTGGAAGGGGTACAAGAGGCCGCGGCGGAGGCCTTGAAGGTGCTCGGGCTGGGTCTTCGGTGTAACGCCCCCATGCCCGAAACCGTCGCTGGAGTCGAGCTTGAGGAGTTACCGAACATAATTTATGAAATTAAGAACTTCAAATCATTTGTTTCTACATTCTCAGCTTTCTAACTACCCGTGTCACAGTTACAAGAAAAATCATATCTCGAGTTACGAAACTTGAAATCAAGATCTGTAAATTTTCCTTAAATATAGACTAAAATATCTATTTATTAATTTTTTTCTAGAATTTTTGGTTGGGCCAATTAGTACAGTTTATTAGTTAAAGTCTCCCCTATTTCAGGGTTCGACTGCTCTGACCTCTGTGTATTACGAATCAGATATCTCTCTATAAAGAATTTCAATGACTATGAGGTTTGTTTCTCTTAAAACTAGACTCAATAAGGAATCTGTAAATATAAAAAAAAACTTCTAATTATTTTTGTAAAATTTATTATGAATTTCTAAAGTAAGAACAGGGGATCCAGAAATCACTCTGGCCCTGTTTCACAAAAGTTTAAATATCTCATAAAATATAATTTATATCCTGTTTTGTTCAATCCACATGAAAATAGACTCATTAAGCTTCAATTTCATAACTTACTCATCATTTATTTACATTTATACTATTTTTAGTGATTTTTGAAATTCATGTCATTGCTGCAGCAATATTCTGTTTTAAGGCAAGTTTCATCTTTCCATGAATTTTTATGAGCTAGATAACCTATTAAACTTCCATGATATCAAACATGATCTAAATTAGCCATCACCATGACTTATCAATATCAAACATTTTCTCAACCAAACATGGCCATATCATAAAATTATTTACACAAAATAAGTATATTGCTATACATGCCATACTTAAGTTTTACAAGCCTTTTACCCAGATGAAAGTCCTTTGGATAGTGTGATCGAACCTTTGACCCGTCCCGATTCCCGAGCTGGCTTGTTCAAAACTACAGTAAGTAAAGAGAAGGGAGTAAGCATAAATTCTTAGTAAGTTCATATGTAAATAACAAGTAACATAACAATACAAATATACCAAACAACTTTAGCATGGTACACCAAAACAAATATCATATTTCTAAACATCATTCATCATCTTACCACCTTATCGTTGTTGTATCTATTATCAACCCGAGGGTTAAGAACATACCTGTCCAAAGTGTCCATTTCACAACACTTACCAAAACGTCGCTTGCATCTTAAGTTTTCTTTCATTTCACTAGAAATTTCACCCGTTGAACACATTGGAATACAACTCGGATACACGGATAATTTGCACATAAGTGCCTCATATGTAATCAAGAAATCATGTAACCCGCCCCTAAGTGAACTAGGACTCAACTCAACGAGCTCGGGCATTCGCATCCATAAGTGAACTCGGACTCAACTCAATGAGTTCGGATGCCTAGTTACATCTCACGAACTCGGACTCAACTCAACGAGTTCGAACATTCTCATCCATAAGTGAACTCGGACTCAACTCAACAAGTTCGGATGCTCAACCATCCTAGTGACATGTCACTTGTATCCTAATCTATTCCTAAGGTTCAAAATGGGCTTTTTCCCTCGATCTCACATTTGTCGTCTTCCATGGAATATCGGAACCGATACTCGGTAGCAATTCATATTTATCAAGTAGTAAACATAATTTGCATATTACTCAACATTTACCACAAAGCATAATATTTCACGATTAAAAATCAAAATATCATATAATTAACATCAATAACTTAAAAATAAAAATTATGCTACATTATTTACACATGAACTTACCTTGGTACCAAAAAATAAAGATTTTGCAATTTAGTCCACAATCTTTTCTTTTCCTCGATCGCGACTTGAATCTCATTTCTCTTGATCTATAATACCAAATTAATCTTACTTAATACATACATTCATCAAAATAGCATTTAATACGAACTTTGAAAAAATTACACTTTTGCCCCTAAACTTTTGCATAATTACACTTTTGCCCCTAGGCTCGGGAATTAAACTTTATTCCTTGTTCTTATGTTTTGTAACATGCTGATCACTTTTCCATTCTATGGCAACATCAAATTCTCACTCTAACATATACTTGTGACTATTAGGTATTTTTGCCGATAAAGCCCTTTTACTCGTTTTCACTCAAAATCGAGTAGCACAAGTTGTCTAACATAATTTAAAACCCCATATTATATCATACAACATTAAAATACACAAATTTCACCTATGGGTATTTTTCCAAATATAAACCTTAGGTTAAATTATTGGTAGCATAAGCTTAATCGAGCTTCGGGGATTCCAAAAACGTAAAGAACATTAAAAACGGGGGTTGGAATCACTTACTATGGAGCTTGAAAGTTGAAGAAACCCTAGCTATGGAGAGAGGGAGAATTCGGCAGCAACTAAGGAGGATGATGACCAATTTTGTGTTATTTTTCCCATTTTATTTCATTTAATATCCAAATGACCAAAATGCCACTCCTTACTAAACTTTCAAAATTCCTTCCATGTCCTAATTTTGTCCATGAACTTAAAATTGGTCAAATTGCTATTTAAGACCTCCTAATTAATATTTCAATGCAATTTCATACTAAAAACTTCTAGAATGCAAATTTTGCAACTTATTCGATTTAGTCCCTACTTTCAATTTAAGCACTTTAGGCATAGAATTTCATCACGAAATTTTCACACAATCATGCAATCATATCATAATCATCAAAATAATTATAAAATAATTATTTCTATCTCAGATTTGTGGTCACGAAACCACTATTCCGATTAAGCCCTAATTCAGGATATTACATTCCGCATCTAATCATATGCCTAATGTAGAAGCTAGAGAGGCACCGACTTCACCTATGACTGAGACTGGGTCTCATGATCGCGCGACTAGGTACTACACGCTATCCCAAGCTATGCTAAGAATTTTGAAGAGGGTCACTGGGCCCGATACTAGTACTGTAGGCCGTGGGTCAGTTACAAAATGACTCCGGTCCAATAGGGCTGAGATTTTTAGGGGTATCGCTGAAGTTGCCCCTAATGTGGCTGAATATTAGATTAAGGCCACAGAGAGGATCATGGACGACCTCAACTGCACCCCTGAGCAGAAACTAAAAGGTACAGTGTCACTGCTGCGAGATGAAGCCAATCAGTGGTGGCTTACAGTTAAAGAGGGTACTCAGCCCGACCGGTTGACCTGAGAATTTTTCAAGACTACCTTCCAGGGAATGTATGTGGGCACTAGCTATGTAGATGCCCGGAGGAGAGAGTTTTTGAATTTGACTCAAGGGGATAAATTAGTGGCTGAATATGAGGCTGAATTCTTACGATTAAGCCGTTATGCGCGTAGGATAGTGGCAATTGAATATGAGTGTTGTGTTCATTTCGAGGACAGCCTCAGAGATAGTCTACGGGTTTTGATAACTCCACAGAGGAGACGAGATTTTGCCGCTTTGGTCGATAAGGTGAAGATCGTCGAAAATGTGAAGCGCGCTGAGCGCTAGAACTGTGAGAAAGAAAGGGGTGGGAACAAGAGGGATTCGGAGCCCTCAAGTTTATTTCTGAGGCCTAAGAAAAAGGCCAGAGTTGATGGCCGATCAGAGTTGGGCCCCCTGTTGCTACTTCTGGACCGCAACCTTGTGTTGATTGTGTGAGACGCCATCAGGGCGACTGTTGGAAAATGATTGGGGCATGTTTGAGGTGCAGATCTCTGGAGCACTGTATCAAAGATTGTCCACGGAGGCCTGATTAGATGCAAGTACTGGTATGGGTACTGTTCCTCCATTGAAAGGTGTTCAGTAACCACCGAAAGGCCATGGTCAGGCCAGAGGTGGAAATGGTATGCGCCGTGGTCGTAAAGTACCAGAAAGAGGTGCTGGTCATATTGAGGCGATGCAGCCAGTACTGGTTTATGCTGCACGTTACCGAGAGTACAGAGATGCCCCAGATGTTATCACAGGTACGTTCTTTATCCATAATGTACATTATACTGCATTGATTGATGTTGGGTCTACGCATTCCTATATAGCATGCACTGTATTTGAGACTTTGGGTATAATGGTTGAAAGAAGTTACTATGTTAAGTCCATTAAGGCAATCAGTGAGAGTGAATAAACTGTTTAAAGATGTACCTTTGGAGGTTCAAGGGACTATCTTTCTGGCGGATTTAATGGAACTCCCTTTTGGAGAATTCGACTTAATATTGGGTATGGACTAGCTAGTTAAACATCAAGTGAATTTGGATTGTGCTACTAAACTGGTGGTACTAAAAACTGTGGAGGGTGATGAGGTAGAAGTAACTGGGGATCATAGAACTATTTGTCAAACGTGATTTCTACGCTAAGGGTCGAGAAGTTGGTTTGTAAGGGTTGTGAGGCGTATCTAGCCTACATCGGTGTTTCTGATTCTGAGGTTTCCTCTATTAAGGATATCATAATAGTTAAAGACTTTCCGGATGTTTTCCCTGATAAGCTACATAGATACCTCTAAACCGTGAAGTTGAGTTTGGGATTGAGTTCCTGCCTAGTACAGCTTTGGTGTCCATCGCCCCTTATAGAATGGCATCGAAGGAGCTAGTGGAGCTTAAGGCTCAGAATCATGAGCTACTGGGTTGAGGGTTCATCCGACCTAGTGTGCCTCCATAGGGAGCACCGATTTTATTTGTAAAAAAGAAGGATGGATCCATGCGTATGTGCATAAACTATCGGCAACTAAATAAATTGACTATTAAGAATAGGTACCCCTACTGAGAATTGATGATCTATTCGACCAGTTTCGAGGAGCTTCGATCTTCTCTAAAATTGACCTCCGATCGAGGTACCATCAACTGAGAGTCAAAAAGGTTGATGTTTACAAGACAGCGTTTAGGACTCGTTATGGTCATTACAAGTTTCTAGTAATACTATTTGGACTGACGAATGCACCAATGGCTTTTATGGATCTGATGAACAGAGAGTTCTAGCCATATCTGGATCGGTTCATAGTGGTTTTTATAGATGACATTCTGGTGTATTCGAGAACTGAAGATGAGCATGATGCACAACTTCGAGTGGTTCTGCAAATTCTAGAGGAGAAACAACTGTACGCTAAATTCAGCAAGTGTGAATTTTGATTACGAGAGGTAACATTTCTGGGCCATGTGGTATATACTGAGGGGATTAGGGTTTATCCTCAGAAAATTGAAGCTGTTCTAGACTGGAAGCCGCCTAAGACGGTATTTGATATTCGAAGTTTTTTGGGTTTGGCAGGGTATTATAGATGTTTTATTGAGCGGTTTTCGTTGATTGCTGCACCTCTGACTAAGTTGTTGCGAAAAGGGGTACTGTTTGACTGGACTGATAAGTAAGAAGAGAGTTTTGAGAAGCTTAAGAAAGTTTTGACTGTGGCCCCTATCTTGATACAGCCATAGTCTGGAAAAGAGTTCACTGTTTACAGTGATGCATCACATGTTGGTTAGGATGTGTGCTAATGCAAGAGGGTAAAATGGTGGCATATGCGTCACCTCAGCTTAAGACTCATGAGGTGAATTATCCGATGCATGACTTGGAGTTGGCTGCGGTGGTATTCGCACTAAAAATTTAGAGGCATTACCTGTACGGTGAGAAGTGTATCATTTACACTGATCACAAGAGCCTCAAGTACCTCCTCACGCAGAAGGAGCTAAACCTTAGGCAGCGTAGATGGATTGAGCTGCTTAAGGACTATGACTGTTCCATTGAATACCATCCTAGTAAGGCCAATGTGGTGGCTGATGCACTGAACCGTAGGGCTATGACTAATCTGAGGGCGATGTTTGCTCGCCTTAGTTTGTTTGACGAGGGTAGCCTGTTGGCCAAACTTCAGGTTAAACGACTTGGATTGAGTAGATTAAGGGTAAATAGTTGGAGGATAAGTCACTGGGTCCTCGATTCCGACTGATTGAGAGTGGGAAAACTTCAAATTTTGGACTGAATAGTGAAGGGGTACTGTGTTTCCGTGGGAGAGTCTGTGTACTGAGGGATACTGATTTGAGGTAGTCTATACTGCGGAGGTGCATAGTAGTCCTTATGCTATGCATCCTGGTAGAAATAAAATGTACAGAGACCTTCGTGATTATATTGGTAGCCTGGTCTTAAACGTGAAGTTACCGACTTTGTGAGTAAATGCCTTATTTGCCAGCAGGTTAAGATTGAACATCAGTTACCTGTAGGATTGCTTCAGCTAGTTAAAATTCCACTTTGGAAGTGGGAGAGATTAACTATGGACTTTGTTAGTGGGCTACCCTTAACGCCTTATAGGCCATTCCATTTATACCAAATTCACATATACAAATCAACTAATTAAACACTCTGAAACTGCTTCATTGTGCATTAATTTAACAAACATATAACTTCTCCAAAATCAAACATTTGACATCCACAATATCTATAATCCACAAGCATCATATATCCATCCATAAACTCACAATACAAACCATATACACATATATATACACAACCAAATTAAGCCAACTCTCATGGCTATATACAAAACCAAACTTTAGACTTTTACAAGTCAATTCAAATGGCTAAATTCATTATCAATCAATAACCAAAATGACCATAATTATATACATGTCATCTACTTAAAACACTTAAGTTCAAAAGTACCAAAGTGATAGTAGGATAGTGTGATGAAGTCTCCAACGATCCCCGAATCCAAACTTGCTTTGAAATTACTATAAACACGGTAAAATAAACAAGTTGCACATTGCCATAATTCTATATATCATGTATGAATTTATCAACTTTCACTTACTTATCATATGAACTTCTCAATTAACACTTACTTGCCAAACTTTCACAAGTACCTGAACTAATCGTATCATTGCTTACATCCATGTACCATTATCTTTTTCGGTTGAGCCATTCAGAATAGTATCAAATCTCAAGAATCTCGCACCGAAGTGCCACATACATAGCCAAATCTATCTCAATCTCATATCACATATTTGCTCATTCTCAAGCTATCAACGGGCCTGCTCACACAAGCTGTCAGTCAAGACGTAGCTACACGGTGCTGCTCACACAAGCTATCAAGTAACCGCAACACATGGCGGTATACTTAGCCACCGGTAGGACATACAAGACCAACACCTGGATCACATAATCACAATAACCCCTAATGACATGTCACTAGTATCCTATCCATTCCTAAGGTTCAACCGGGATTCTCACTGTGTCAATGCTTTGTCGATAGATTTTGTAGTTCGTAATATCACAATTATAATATTTAAGCATATAAACACATATAACATTAAGCTTATTAATCATACAAACTTACCTCGGTTCATAAAAACGATGAAATAGGTCGATTAGTTGAGTACTTTGTTTTTCCCCTGATCTAGATCTGAATTTCGCTTTTCTTTATGTATATGTAATCAAATTTAATTTATTTAATAATCTTTCTATTCAATTTAATCCAAAACACTCATTAAAGTATATGTAAGCTTTTGCCCCAAGTATTTCACAACTTTTACAATTTAGTCATTATTTCATAAAAACACAAATTAATGCAATTTGATACCAACCCATGCTAGCTGAATTTTCCTTGTACACATATGAGCCCATACTTTTCATTTATTTCACATTTTAGCCACAAAGTTTCCACATTTCACAATTTAATCCCTAATTTGCATTTTCATTAAAAATCACTTAAAAGAACTTGTATAACTATCATCAAACATTCTATCATTAGTTATTAAAATACTCATAGATTCATGAATGGCAACATCCTAAATCTTTAACAGTTTTGTAAAATAGTCTCTGGGCTAGCTAGACCTAGCTACAACAATATCAAAACCATAAAAATCATTACAAACCGAGTTAAAAATATTTACCAATTGAACTACTAAGTGACCAAACCCTAAAAAGCTTTCATGGCTTCTTTTTTCTTTGTATTTAAGGTGGAAATGAAGAAAAGATGATGATACATTATTAACACCCCAAACTCGGCCTAGATGTTATGGCCGAATCAGGCATGTCACATCGAAGAGTCTTTTGAAAATTGATCTTTTCAGTAAAATCTGTTTCTGAGTTTAATTCCTTTTATTATTATTTAAAAAATAGTTCTTGTCAAAACGTTTACCAATTTATTTAACATTGGTACATTTATACAACCTAAATCGCGGAAGCATTTCAAACACTTTATTATTGAAAGCTCGTGTTCCTTAGAAAACCGTGACGATTTGAAAACTCGTGTTTCCCTAAACTAGCAATTTATCTAGAAATTCAAAAGCCCAATTAAAACTTAAAACCACCAACGGCCTTATTATATAATCAAAACCCCAAAATAAAACTTAAATAAATAAAGTTAAAAGTAGAACATCCATAATCGTGTGGCCACTTCCGAGTCTCTCGCTGTACCAAACCGTCTAAGGCTGCGGATTACCTGCACAATTAAAAGAAAGGGTGAGTTTACGAAAACTCAGTGTGTAATCTCTTATCAGTCAGATAATAAACAGCATGCAGTAACAGTCTAGGCCTTAGCCCTATACAGTATCAGTAAAGTCTGGGCCTTAGCCCTATACAGTAACAGTGTGGGCCTAAGCCTAATTCAGTATCAGTATAGTGGAGTCAAGTAACCTACCCCAATCCAACCAACACACTATGTGGGGATGAAATCGACCCACCCAGCCAACACACCAATATCGCAGCAAAGCTGCTAATAGTAACGCATCAATGCTGCTAATAACAGTAAACATGGCAAAGCCACCAAAGCAGTAGCTACGTGGTAAAGCCACTAATACGGTACTTCTTCCAAATCAGAAACCCTACCCTATGCAGTATGTCGTGTCATAAATAATACGTGTATGCAGTATGTCATACTCAAAACCAGTCATATAAATGTCATACACACATCAACTAACCTACTACTAGGGGTACAATGGTCATTGCGCCGATTAGGGGTAAAATAGTAATTTTACCCTTTAGGTATTTTGGTCATTTTGTCTACTTTGAGGTCTCGGTACAGATAATGACCTCTCTAAAGGTCTATAGTCACTTCGAGCATCACAAATAGCTTAAATGGTCATAACGGTGTAAATGGGCCCAAGACCCACGACTCGGCCCTAATGGGCCCGCACGTTTGTGTGGCCAATTTAGCCCAAAGTTAATTATGGCTATGTGACCTACATACCCCAGTCTAATATTTATCACTTATCATGGATTTAATTTGTATGGGGCCCATGAGCCCATTAGGACCACACGGCCCATTTTGGCCTAACATGGCCTATAACAGCCCAAGTCTACAGAAAAGCGTGATGCCCTTTACAGTTTACCGCCCATGATTTGTGGCCTTGGTTTACTCCACGAGCGATCGCACACTCGTGAGGCCTCAGATACAGAAGTTTTGACAATTTAGCTTTTCGCCTTTTACCGATTCACAGTCAGATAAGGGTGTGGATACACACATTTTCGGCTTTTGATAGTACAGAACGGTGTATGGTTACACACCTTTTCATGAAAGCCTACGAACACCCCTTGAGCACCAACCTACAAGCATCGAGATACTACGTTACTCACTTCCTAAAGACAATACTCAACTTATACCAAAACCAGCATATCACCATATATTACCTTGATCGAACGAGAAGAGGTTTCCCACTTGAACTGATACCCAAGACTATTAACGAGAAGAGATTTCCTCTTCTCCAAAACCTTGTATTTCCAAACACCATTAACGGACTACAGTATACATACAAGTGTTGAAGTAAGGGCACAGTCACTTACCGAGATTAAAAGAGAGCTAATTGGCAAAGACACTTCCAGAGCACAAAAGTGTAATATTCGGCCTAACACCACTAGAATATTTGAGAAAGGAACAAGGGGAGTAGCATTCGATCAAAGGAAGTAAAGAAGAAGAGAATAGAAAATAAGTGAAAGATAAAGGAAAAGGGGATGGATTCAGCCTAGATTGAGACAAGGGAGGAAGAAAGGAAATGATCAGTGGAACTCAAAGAATGAAACAGCAAAGGTTCAGCTATAGAGAGGCAAACCGATAGCACTATAGGAAAAAAAGAAATGAAAAGTTAAAGGAAAAGAGTAATGTGATTCGACAAAAAGTAGAAGAAAAGAATTTGAGAATACGGATTTTGATACTAAGAACTTACACTATTCAAATCCTGAAAGAGCACGAAAGGTAACTTGGGAAATTGGCAATAGGAAGAAAAGAAGCCAGAAACACCAAAAATAACAAAAACCAAAAATGACAGAGAGGAAATTCGATACCCATTCACTCACCAGTTGTCGAAAATGCACACCAAGGGACCCCTAGCCGATTTGCATACTCCATATCCCCCAATCAGCTACAACTCTCCCTAATTTGAATTCCTTGACTTTCTCCTAAAATCTCTCCCCTTATCCCTCATTGATTTACTCCTCATCACTCTGCACAACTTCTCTATCAAAATTTCATTGTAACATAACCACTGGCCGAAACCAACTGCAAAATAAATACCCCAATTGTGTTGCTCCATGATCGAACCTCAGACCTTGAAAACCATTCCACACGCCACTACCACTAAGCTATAGGCTCTTTTTGTGACATCAATAAGTCGTAATAAAATAAAAGCCCTACAACCAACATCCAGATTCATTTAAGAAAAAAATTAAAATTTTTGCAAAAGCCAAGACTTGAACTCAGGCTTCTTAGACACTCTCTAACTCACCCAAATCATCTAACCACTCAATCAAACATGGAGTTTTGTCAAATAATGCAGAATTACAAACCCTCTATTTTTGGGGTGTTACAACTCTACCCCCTAAAAAAAATTCGGCCTCAAAATTTACCTGGTCAGAATAAGTGAGGGTATTGTTGTCGCATTGCCTCTTCAGGCTCCCATGTGGCTTCCTCTGAACTGTGATTATGCCAAAGCACCTTGACCAATGTAACAGATTTCCTTCTCAGTAATTTGACGTCACGATCCAATATCTGCACCGATTCTTCCTCAAAAGTCAAATTTGACTTAACCTCAATTTCCTCAACTGGCACGATATGCGTGGGATCAGAGCGGTAACACCTTAGCATGGAGACATGAAACACATCATGAATCCTGTCTAAGTCTAGAGGCAACTCAAGCTGATAGGCAACTGGCCCCACTCGCTTCAAAATCTGGTAAGGCCCGATAAAACTAAGGCTAAGTCTGCCCTTCTGTCCATATATCAGAATTTTCTTCCATGGTGAGACCTTCAGAAAGACATAATCTCCTACAGAGTACTCGATCTCTTTACGCTTTAAGTCTGCATAAGACTTTCGCCTATCAGATGCCTCCTTTAACCGATCTCGAATAAACTTTACCTTTTCTTCCGTATCATAAACTAACTTGGGCCCCAAAACTTGACGCTCACCAAGTTCCATCCAACAAGTAGAAGTACGACACCTATGACCATATAATGCCTCGTATGGTGCCATCTGAATACTGAAGTGATAACTGTTGTTGTAAGCGAACTCTGCCAACGGCAAATAGTCTTCCCAGCTACCTCGAAAATCCAATACACAACATCCTAACATGTCCTCGAGTATCTGAATCACCCTCTCGGACTGACCATCTGTCTGAGGATGGAACGCAGTACTGAAGTCCAACCTACCATCCGTTTGAGGATGGAACGCAGTACTGAAGTCCAACCTTGTACCCAGAGCCTCTGTAACTTCTTCCAGAATCGAGATGTGAATCTAGGATCTCTGTCCAAAATGATAGAAACTGGTACCTCATGCAATCTCACAATCTCAGCCAAGTATAATTTATCCAACTTCTGTAATGAATAATCAATGCGAACCGGTATAAAGTGGGCAAATTTAGTCAATCGGTCTACAATAACCCATACCGAATCCTTCTTAGTCGGCGTTAAGGGTAACCCACTTACAAAATCCATGGTTACCCTCTCCCACTTCCAGAGTGGAATCTTAACTGGCTGCAGTAACCCAGAAGGTAATTGATGCTCAGCCTTAACTTGCTGGCATGTCAGCACTTACCCATGAAATTAGTAACCTCGCGCTTAAACTGTGGCCACCGGTACAGCTCACGAAGATCTCGATATAACTTATTTCTGCCAGGATGCATGGCATACGGACTACTATGTGCTTCTTGCAGTATAGATTGCCTCAAACCAGAATCCCTCGGTATACAAACTCTCCAAAAGAAACACAGTACTCCCTCACTATTCAGCCTAAAATTCGCAGTCTCTCCATTCTTAACTAATAGAAAATGAAGAACCAATGACTCGTCCAACAACAATTTATTCTTAATTTGATTAGTCCATGTCGGTCTCACTTGAAGCTCAGCCAACAAGCTACCATCATCAAACAAGCTGAGATGAGCAAACGTTGCTCTCAAATCAGATATAACCCTATGGCTTAGTGCGTCAGCTACTATGTTAGCCTTACCAGGGTGATACTCAATGGAACGATCATAATCCTTAAGCAATTCTATCCACCTATGTTGCCTAAGGTTCAACTCCTTCTGAGTAAGGAGGTACTTGAGGCTTTTATGATCTGTGTAAATAATAGTCTTCTCACTGTATAAGTAATGCCTCCAAATCTTCAGTGCAAAAACCACCACAGCTAACTCCAAGTCGTGAGTGGGGTAATTCACCTCGTGAGGCTTAAGCCGATGAGACGCATAAGCAACAACCTTACCCTCTTGCGTCAACACACATCCCAATCTAATGTGCGACACATCACTGTAGACAGTGAATTCCTTCTCAGACTCTGATTGTTTTAAAACAGGGGCCTCAGTCAGAACTTTCTTTAGTTTCTCAAAACTTTCTTGCTGCTTCTAAGTCCAATTAAACGATACCCCTTTACGCAGTAACTTAGTCAAAGGTGCAGCAATCAATGAAAACTCCTCAACAAAACATCTGTAATACCCAGCCAAACCCAGAAAACTTTGAATCTCAAATACCGTCTTTGGTGGTTTCCAATCCAATACGGCTTCAATTTTTCGAGGATCAACCCTAATTCCCTCGGCAAATACTGTGTGACCCAGAAACGTCACTTATCGCAGCCAGAACTCACACTTGCTGAACTTTGCGTAAAGCCATTTTTCCCTCAGAATCTGTAAAACAATTCAAAGATGTGTATCATGATCCACCTCAGTTCTTGAATACGCCAAGATGTCGTCTATAAACACAACTACGAGCCGATCCAGATAGGGCTAAAATACTCGGTTCATCAAATCCATGAAAGCTGCTAGTGCATTCGTCAACCCAAATAGCATCACTAGAAACTCGTAGTGACCATAACGAGTCCTAAATGCAGTCTTATACACATCAGCCTCCTTAACCTTTAGCTGATGGTACCCAGATCGAAGATCTATCTTGGAGAAAACTAAAGCTCATAGCAGCTGATAAAACAAATCATCTATCCTCAGTAAAGGATACTTGTTCTTGATAGCCAGTTTATTCAATTGCCGATAATCGATGCACATGCGCATGGATCCATCCTTCTTCTTCACAAAAAACACTGGCTCTCCCCATGGAGACACACTCGGTCAAATGAATCCTCGGTCTAGTAGCTCTTGGATGTGGGCCTTTAACTCTACTAGCTCCTTCGGTGCCACTCTATAAGGGGCGATAGACACTGGAGCTATTCCAGGTAGGAGCTCAATACCGAATTCGACCTCACAGTTTGGAAGCGACCCAGGAAGCTCTTCAGGAAATACATCTGGAAACTTCTTAATAGTTCTGACATCTCTAACAGAAGGACCTTTACAATCAGAAATGCTGACAAAAGCTAAAAACGACTCACAACCCTTGTGAACCAATTTCTCGGCCCTTAACGTTGATATTACGTTAGACAGAGAATCTCTTTCCTCCCCTATAACAGTCACCTCCTCATCCTCAGTTAACTTCAACACCATACGCTTAACAGCGCAATCTAATTTCGCAGGTGTTTCACTAGCCAATCCATGCCCAATATAATATTGAATTCTCCAAACGGAAGTTCCATTAAATCCACCGGAAATACAACCCCTTGGACCTCTAGGGGCACGTCTCTGTAAAACTTATTCACCTAACCAACTGTCCCAATGAACTCAATACAATTATCTCACTAACAGTATTTTCAAACTGACTACCTAGTGTCTCAGATACAGTGCATGCAACATACGACTGTGTAGACCCAATGTCAATTAAAGTAGTGTATGATATGTTATAAATCAGAAACGTATCGGTTATGACATCAGGGGCATCACCATCCTCTCGGTGACAAGCAGCATAAACCAAGGTTGGTTGTCTCACCTTAGTGCTATCAGCACCTCTACCCAATACCCCATGACCTCGTCCCAAACCATTTCCACCCCTGGCTTGCCCACGGCCTCTCGTTGGCTGCTGACCACTTCTCCCTGGCTGAACATGGCCCTGACCTGCAGCTTGCATTTGAACAGGCCTCTAAGTACATTTTTTAACCTAATGATCCGTGGAACCGCACTGGAAGCACGCCCCAGTTCATTTCCAGCACTCATCCTGGTGAGCACTTCCACAATCAGCGCAAGGCTACGGTCTTGCAGCAATAACAGGAACCACTCGGACTAGCCCATCAAATCTGGCCCTCTTTATAGGCCTTCTAGAAGAACGTGAGGGTCCAAAATCCCTCTTATTTCTACCCCTGTCTTTCTCGCAGTTCTGGCACTCAGAGCATTTCACATCCTAATAAATTTTTGCCTTTTCTACAAAGGCAGCAAAGTCTCGCTCCCTCTGCGGAGCTATCAGCACACGTAACTGCACACAACGTTCATACTCAGTTGCGACTATCCTGCGAGCATACCGACTCGGCCACTAAAACTCTACCTCATACTCTGCCACCGTCTTATTCCCCTGGGTTAAGTTCAGAAATTCCTTCCTTCGGGCGTCCACGTAACTTGGGCCCACATACTTCCCTAAAAAGGTCGCTCTGAAGAAATCCCATGTCAAAGGGTCGGCCTGTGTACCTTCTCTCACGGTGAGCCACCATTGGTAAGTCTCATCTCGCAGTAAAGACACTGCTCCTTTTAATTTTTGCTCCATAGTACAGTCAAGGTCATCCATTATCCACTTGGTAGCCACATTTGGGGCTACACCAGAAACACCCCTAAATATTTTCGCTCTATTAGACCAGAGTCGCTTAGAAATTGACCCTTGGCCCACTGATCTAGTACTCGCTCTAGCAACCCTTTCGAGAACATGTAGTATTGCTTGAGATAGAGCATCATTCCCAGTTGCTCGGTCATGAGACCCTGTTCCAACTATTGGTGAGGCTGGTGCCTCCCTAGCAGGCATGTGACCCGATGCTGAGGACCCAGCTCTAGCACTTCCTCAGCATCTATTGCGGCCTCGTGTACCCCTTCCGCAAGTACCTCTTGTGTTCATTTCGATAGTGAATTATCTATTTTAAAGCCTTATGAATTAGTTTATAATTTTAGTAATTATTAACAATGTGTTATGAACGGCAGTAATTAGGGTTTGTTTCCGTAGAACATAATCTTACTACATATTTCAGTCTTTTATAGTCTCAATTTACCCTAACTAAAGAGTTTCAGTGTAGTCCTACTACCTATAGTAGTCCCTCAGTAATACATTTCAGTCTATAGCAATATCCAGTGTCAGAAAATTTACAGATTTGATGCTGGAGACTTGGTGTGCCACGTTTCCAATCACAATGTTTAAAATTTAAATTTTCAAAAACCCATTCCACGGCCAAGTTTTACAAACCTGGCTCTGATACCACTGAATATAACACCCCAAACTCGACCTAGACGTTATGGTCGAATCAGGCCTGCACATCGAAGAGTCTTTTGAAAACTAATCTTTTCGGTAAAATCAAATGTTTACCAATTTATTTGACTTTGGTACATTTATACAACTTAAAACGCAGAAGCATTTCGAAAACTTTGTTATTAAAAGCTCACGTTCCTTAGAAAATCGTGACGATTTGAAAACTCGTGTTTTCCTAGACTAATAGTTTATCATAGAAATTCAAAAGCCCAATTCAAACTTAAAACCACCAATGGCCTTATTACATAACCAAAACCCCAAAATGAAACTTAAATAAATAAAGTTAAAAGTAGAACATCTGCAATCGTGTGGCCACCTCCGAGTCTCTCGCCGCACCAAACCTTCTAAGGCTGGTGATTACCTGCACAATTAAAAAAAAGGGTGAGTTTACGAAAACTCAGTGTGTAATCCCTTATCAATTAGAAAGTAAACAACATGCACTAACAGTCTGGGCCTTAGCACTATACAGTAACAGTGTGGGCCTAAGCCCAATTCAGTATCGGTATAGTGGAGTCATGTAACCCACCCTAATCCAACCAACACACCACCCGTACCAACCAACACACCATGTGGGGATTAAATCGACCCACCCAGCCAACACACCAATATCGCAGCAAAGCTGCTACTAGTAACGCATCAATGCTGCTAATAATAGTAAACGTGGCAAAGCCAACAAAGCAGTAGCTACATGGTAAAGCCACTAATACGGTACTTCCTCCAAATCAGAAACCTTACCCCATGCAGTATGTCGTGTCATAAATATTATGTGTATACAGCATGTCATACTCAAAACTAGTCATATAAATGTCATACACACATCAACTAACCTACCACTAGGGTTATAATGGTCATTGCGTCGATTAGGGGTAAAATAGTAATTTTACCCTTTAGGGGTATTTTGGTTACTTTGTCTATTTTGGGGTGTCGGTACAGATAACGACCTCTACGAACGTCTATAGTCACTTCGAGTGTCACAGATAGCCTAAATGGTCATAACGGTGTAAATGGGCCCAAGTGGGCCCGCTCATGTGGCCCATTTAGCCCAAAGTCAATTACGGCTATGTGACCTACATAGCCCAGTCCAATATTTCTCACTTATCGTGGATTTAATCTGTATGGGGCCCACGAGCCCATTGGTCCCACACGGCCCATTTCGGCCCAACGTAACCTATAATGGCCCAAGTCCACGGAAAAGCTCGTGGTGGCCATTACAGTCTACCGCCCATGATTTGTGGGCTCGGTTTACCCCATGAGTGATCGCACGCTCATGAGGCCTCATATTTCAAAGTTTCAGTATTTTGGCTTTTCAAATTTTGCCGATTCACAGTCAGATAAGGGTGTGGATACACACCTTTTCGACTTTTGACAGTACAGAACGGTGTATAGTTACACACCTTTTTGTGAAATCTAGGAACAACCATTGAGCACCAACCTACAAGCATCGTGATACTACGTTACTCACTTCCTAAAGACAATACTCAACTTATACCAAAACCAACATATCACCATATATTACCTTGATCGAACGAGAAGAGGTTTCCCACTTGAACTGATACCCAAGACTAGCAGCGATTTCCTCTTCTCTAAAACCCTATATTTCCAAACACCATTAACAGATTAGAGTATACATATAAGTGCTGAAGTAAAGGCATAGTCACTTACCGAGATTAAAAGAGAACTAATCGACCAAAGCACTTCCAGAGCACAAGAGTGTAATATTCAGCCTAACACCACTAGGATATTTGAGAAAGGAACAAGGGGAGTAGCATTCGATCAAAGGAAGTAAAGCAGAAGAGAATAGAAAATAAGTGAAAGATAAAGGAAAAAGGGATGGATTTGACCTAGATTGAGACAAGGGAGGAAGAGAGGAAATGATCAATAGAACTCAAAGAATGAAACAGGAAAGGTTCGGCTATAGAGAGGCAAATCAATAGCACTATGGGAAAAAAAGAAAATGAAAGGTTAAAGGAAAAGAGTAATGTGATTCGGCAAAAAGTAGAAGAAAAGAAATTAAGAATAGGGATTTCGATACTAAGAACTTACACTAATCAAATCTCGAAAGAGCACGAAAGGTAACTTAGGAAATCAAAACTAGGGAGAAAAGAAGCCAGAAACACAAAAAATAACAAAAACCAGAAATGACAGAGAGGAAATTCGACACCCATTCACTCACCAATTGTCAAAAATGCATACCAAGGGACCCCTAGCTGAATTTGCATACTCCAAATCGCCCAATCGACTACAACTCTCCCTAATTTGAATTCCTTGACTTTCTCCTAAAATCTCTCCCCTTATCCCTCATTGATTTACTCCTTGAATCACTCATCATCACTCTCCACAACTCCTCCATCAAATTTCACTGTAACACACTGGCCGAAACTAATACCCTAATTGTGCTGCTCTACGCTCGAACCTCAGACCTTGAACACTATTCCACATGCCACTAACACTGAGCAATAGGCTCTTTTTGTGACATCAATCAGTTGTAATAAAATATAAGCCCTACATACCAACGTCCAGATTCACTTAAGAGCAAAAATTAAAATTTCTGCAAAAGCCAGGACTTGAACCCAGGCTTCTCAGACACTCCCTAACTCACCCAAATCATCTAACCACTCAATCAAACATACAGGTTTGTCAGATAATGCAAAATTACAAATCCCCTATTTTTGGGGCGTTACACATTATGTTTTCTATTATTTTGCTTAAGTTATTTACAAATTACTATATTAACCTTATTTAAATAAACATTAAAATCACTTAATATTCCCATAATTGTCCACTCACAATTGAAATGGTCTAATTACCACTTAAAGACTCTTACTTTAACGTTCTATAGCTATTTAATACCTTAGCTATTAGAACATCACTTTTGTACTTTACACTATTTAGTCCTTTTTACCGAATTGAGCACTCAAACAATAAAATTTCTTAATGAATTTTTCACAAAATCATACTATCATACTGTAGGAATTAAAATAATAATAAAGTAATTATTTAAACTTCATATTTGTGGTCCTGAAACCACTATTTTGATTTGACTAAAAACGGACTGTTACAGGCAGTCCCACTCAGCCACCACAAGACACTGCATATGGGCTGGATAAAACTGAAACTAGCTTTCCAAAGTTCTTCCTTTTTTTCTTAGTTACTCTTCGTGAATTGGTTTGATGAAAACGATGTTGAATGATACTCTGGATTTGAATTTTAATTGCCAACCCATGAGCTAAATCTCATAGGTTGGGATTACTTGATGAAACTCTTATTTTCTTTAATGACTGAAGCGTAGATATACTTTAATACACTATTTTATTGATTTTTTTTAACAAAATTTCATGTTTGCAAACTTTAGGCATAGATGGATGTACAACATGTTCATTAAATTAATCTAATTCTGACAAGGTTAGGTTAATGAGATTGAAATTGAATATGACCAAGTGCCTGATTGAATACTTGTAGTAGCCTATAGACATAGAGCATCATTCATACAGAAAGAAAACAAAACAATGTAGTCACTTAAGGCAAGGTAACTTGAGGTCCTGTTCTTGAAAGAAGCAGACTATTTTAGAACTCTTCTGAGCAATAGATTGAGTATGGTTTTGCCGAGACATTACTATCAGTAAGGGAAGATTCTTAGTAATCTCGAACTTCCAAATCAACATCATAGACCATCTATCCTTTGCCATAGTATCTTCTCCATAGCATTTTTAGTTGTTTACTTGTTCGTTTGCATATTATTCACATAATTATTCTCGAATTTGCCATTGCATTCTTACTATTGACTTGTCATAGCATTTTCCATTATTTATCAGTTACACATATTGTACACATCATTTTTGCTTCAAATTACCATTGCATTCTTATCATTATTTTTGTCATAACATTAACCATACTCATTATAATAACTTATTATAAGGAACCTGTTCTACGCACCCCACCAACTTTCGCGACTGTATAGGACCATGACATCGATCATCTTATTAATGAGCTCACAAAAATTGGTAAGGAGGGGGAGGAAATGAACCTCATAAAGAGGAAATTTGCAGTATAAAGTTAGTGCCCATAAATCCACTCGCAGGGCCGAATGAAGTAACTACACTCTAGTCCAAGCCAATGAAGTTTTTTTTCCTGCCTCATGCATTTTATTTCTTTTTCCATGACATTTTCTGTACATATCTATATTTTTTTCTGTTACATATTTGTACATGCATTGAGGACAATGCATCCTTTAGGTTTAGGGGTGTATTGTGCATTTAGGCTGCATTATATATCTAGTAAGTATACTCATTCTAGTCTTGTTAAATTTGTTTTACCACTGTCACATAACTACTGCTTATGCGGAGTACAATATTTGCTTATGATGTTTGATGATGACCTTAAATTCTTCAATACACTTCGAACATGTGACAAGGGATTAGGTGAATTTAACTTAGGTTAGGTTGCTTGAAGATTACCTCCTAAAAATGAGATGTCCTAACCTTAGTTAATTTTGGACTATAGCAAATGTCCTTTAATGAACTTAGAGGCTTTTGAAGCCAAACTCAACCACATTGCCACAACATTGCTTAAATAAAGGACAATAGGTACTCCAATGCTTAGAATTGCCAAGTAAGTCAACACCACTTTTTTTTTTGCTCCATCATGTTGTTGACTAGAAATGTGTGTCCAAGTAAGAGTGTATACTAAAGAAAAGAAAATTAGGGGCACTCCACGATAGTAATAGGCTGAGTAGTTAAGGAGGTAACGTTTGCTACATCCATCTTCTAAGTTAAAAGCCTTAGCTTCAAGAGTGATTTTTATTTAAATTGTGACATGATTGAGTACTAGGTAATTCAATGTATGCTCCATTGTGATTATCAAGTCAAAGAATTTTGTGACATGCTAAGTCCCCTAATATACTTAAAAAACAAATACAAATAAATATTTTAAGTAGGCTTAGAGAAAGGGTTACAAAATAGCTTAAGTTTAGGTAACAAATGAACTGAGTAAATTAGGAGATTTTTGCTATGGTCAGAAAGCACACATGAGCACTTAGGAAATTTTATTTTTAGGGAGGAATTTTCTGCACTACCTTTGTTGAGCAAACCTTTGAAACTCAAGCAAGTTTTGAGAAATAGAAGATTACTGAGAACTGAGGTATATATTGTTCTTTGATTGGACTAACAGAACAAGGTGGTCATGTGCGTAGAAAAAAATTGTTGTATTCATGCATTCATGTATATTTTGCTTGAAGGCAAGCAATAACTTAGGTTTGGGGTGTGATAAGTCTTGAAAAGGGTTATATTTCATGCCTTTAGATCTAGATAATTGACTGTATTTAGGTACATTTAGTTGCATTTTACGACATTCCATTAGTATTTTTCTTGTTTTAGCATTCCATTAGTACTTAAATGTTGTTATTTTTAATTGCTTGTGGAAGGGTTGTTTGAGGTGGTGGATTGAAAAGTGCAGGATGAAGAACAAGAAGAAAAGGAGTGAAGGTTTGTCGGGGCAAAGGGTAGGAAAATTTGTCAACACAAATTTCATGGCTATGCCAGGAAAATGTCCAATCAGCACTCAAAGTGTACCAATCTTAGCCCTATTTGAACTTGTACCAAATATATCTACCTAAAAAAGAGGGAAGAAAATCATGGGTTGTTAGATTTACCCTAGTCAAAATGATTATAAAAGCCAAAGGATGAAACACTAAAGGGGGCAGAAAAAACAAAAGAGAAAAAAAGGGGAGATCCTTAGGCAAAAAATAGAGGGTATCGTGTAAGACCCCTAACATGTCTCTATTTTCGGATTAGGGTTATAAAGCATTGCCATACAATAAAAAAATATTTAACATCATAATATTTAAATAAATTAATCATATCATAATCAATTTAATCACATGCATTCTGTCCCTAAATCAAGCCTCGGAGCCCTAAAAAATAGTTTAGAAGGATTCGGGACTAATTTGAAGCAAATCAGAAGTTTTAAGAAAAAGATACAAAAATTAGAAATTAGGGGTCACACGGCCGTGTCACTTTCGAACAAGGGACACATGGTCATGTCCCATCTTGTGTCCTTACCTATCAAACTCACTAAGATGCCCCACACGGTTGGGTGCCAGGCCGTGTACCTCTTTGAGTTGCCACACACGCCTGTCTGCTTGGTCGTGTAACTCACTGACTTGAACCCTAAGAAATTCTCAGATGGCACATGGCCATGTGACAGCTAGTGTCCCAGGCCGTGTAAACCCAAAATTTACCTAAAATCAAACTATTTCATACCTAATTCATGCATAACTATTCAAACCATTTAAGCACACATTCAAGGGTTTCAAACAACATTCAAACATGCATAAAAATGCGTTTTAATCATCCTAAATCACCTAACCAATATGCCATTTAAAGGCACCACAATTATACCAAACATTACATACCAAAACTAGTCAATATTTCCTTATTTCAAGCATTATAACCTAGTTCAATTACCTACTAAAACATATCCCAAATAACTATTATCAAGCCATTAAAAACATACCATAAGAACCTTATATATATGTACTTAAAAGTGATCAAAATGACATGGTTTAGTAAGGGACTATAGTTCAACAAATCAAACATAACTTTAAGGCTTAAACTTACCAAAACTTACATTAACACGTTCATTAAAATACCATTACAAAACAACCTATGCATGCCATTATTAACCTTGGCCAAAATGCACCAAAACTACCGAAAAGACTGTTGGATAGTGTGATAGATCTTTGATGAGCTTCCAACTAGTTGAGCTTCCAATAATCTATAAAATAATGGAAAGAAACTACATAAGCAACGAGTGCTTAGTAAGCTCGTATAAACTAAAACACAACTTACCATATCATTTATATAATTCAAAGATTAAACATAATTCATCACCAATGCCATAAGCTTAGCAAAAGCCTAGTCAACATCACCAACTCACAAGTTAGTATATTTATCCATGACATAAATGAAATCAACCATAGTATATGTAAATTTCCATATGTACAAACATCATTTAGATTATTAATTATTTCTAAAGGTCATGATTTAATCCATTTACATACTTACCATACCATTACCTTTTCTTACCCGTTGAGCCATCTAGAATTACATCAAATACTTGTGAAATCTCACATGACCTTTCCTTACATCAAAGCTCAAAGAGCTGTGAAATGCGTCTGCTCACACAAGCTGTATGTCGGAATGTAAGTTACACGATCCCGCTCACTTGAGCTATGGAGAATCCGCAACAAATGCAGGACCTCACCATTGGTAGGACATTCAAGACCAGCACCCAGAACATGAAATCCCTAATGACATGTCATTTGTATCCTAAGAATTCTTAAAGTTCAACTAGGACTTGATATCCATCAATTCGTCATAGCATTGATACATATATATAAGTTCGTTTATATTAAATCAACATAATAAACATTCAATTCCACTAACATTAAAATGATCACGATTTAAACGAACTTACCTCAATAGTTAGGGCGTAGTAGTTTAATCGATCTAATCTGAAGCTATAGCTTTTCCTCGATCTAAGTCTAAATATGGTTTATCTTGATCTAAATAGATAATTTCAATCAATTAAGTACTTCTAATATTCAATTTAATCCATAGTTCATATTTATGCAAAATTACCAATTTTCCCCTAACCTTTTAACTTTTCACAATTTAGTCTTTAAACTCATAACTTAAAATCAAACCATTTTAACCTAAGTCCATGTTAACCATAGATGCAAGGGACCTTGAAACAACCCATATTTACCATCATTTCATAACAAAACCTATTGATTTACACCTTTAATGGTTTAATCCCTATTTTCCAAATTCATCAAAAATCACTTAACAAAACTTGTTTATTTTTCAACAAAGATTCATAATCTATCCATTAACATAAAAAATGTATCAGCCCGTATTCAGTGAAATAGAAACAGTGGTTTTGGGACCACAAATGTAACATGAAAATATTTATTTTATTGTTATTTTAATGTCTATAACATGTTATATAAAAATTTCATCAAGAAATTTTACCATTTGCATGCTGAATTTGATGAAAAGGACTAAATTGCAAAATGTGCAGAAGTTGAGTTCTACAAGCTAAAGGGATTTAAAGGTTATGCAATTATATGTTTAGAGGGTTTTTGTTGTAATTAAACCATTGATATCTTGAGTGGATAAATATGGACACTTTTTAGGTGATATTAAAGGTTATAAAAAGGTTATTTATGTAAATTAGTAAATAACTTAAAATAAAGAAATACACAAAAATATCATCATTTTCTCTTCATCACTACCAAAAATAACATGGAAGAAGCCATGGTTAGGGCTTGAAAGCTTCGGTCACTTCTCTAGCTAGCATGTAAGTGCATTTTCATCCTCTTTTTTTATTATTTTTACGTTTTTTAAGTCGTTGTAGCTTAATCTGTCTAGCCCAATGACTAATTTACAAAAAAGTTAAAAGACTAGGGTTTTTCCATGAATGAATACATGTTTTTTGTGTTGTTTGATGGAAGAGATTGAACCTTTATTGTTAGATAAACAACTTTTGTAAAGTGATTTTATTTAAAATGTCAATTAGGGATTAAAATGAAAAATGTGAAATATTTATAGCAAAATTTGTTAAATAATGAATCGTTAGAGCTGATAAGGACCTATATGAAATTTGGTTAGCATGAGTTAGGGATGAAATTGCATGAATTTTAACTTATGAGCCTAAGGACTAAATTGTAAAGAAATCAAAAATTATGGGAAAAAGCATAATTTTGAAAACAATATAAATTTGGATTGATTTGAATAGAATGATTATTGAATGAATTGAATTTATTCATTTAGATCAAGATAAACCTTATATGTCATTAGATCGGGGAAAATATAAAGTTTCGAATTAATCGACTCCGTATCTATGTTTTATCGTTGAGGTAAGTTCGTGTAATTGCATAATGTTTATATGCTTTTTATTAAAATATATATGTGTTGTGGACTACCATGTAAATAATTGTTGTATATCCAACAATGTTATGTCGACTACCGAGCCCCGTTTGAATCGTAAGAATTCGTAGGATACAAATGACATATCATTAGGATTTATAGGTTTCGAGTGCTGGTCTTGAATATCCTACTAATGGCTGAGTTCCAGCATTTGTTATGAATACTCGACAACTTGTGGAGCAGCACCGTGTAGCTACGTTCCAACCCACAGCTTGTGTGAGCATTCTCTTTTCACGACTCGTGTGAGCATATATGTAAAGGAAATTATAGACTACAGTTATATATTTAGCACACTTCGGGTGAGCTATCCTGTGTATCCAATGGTTTTCTAATCAGTTCAACGAGCATGAGTTTGAAAGGAAATGGTAACAGTTCAATATGAACTAAGGCATGTATATATGAAATTCATTGAAATGGTAATACATGGAAATTATGTTATGTGGAGATGGATGAAAAATTCAATTGATTCATGTTTAAGTTTAATGGTCATCCATGTTAAATTGCCTATGATTTATGTTCAAGTATGCTAACATGTTTGTGTTGATGCTTAGGCTTTAGCCGAGTTATTGGTTGGATTATGCCATGCTAAATTTTAATGTTATGTAATGAAATGGTAAGTTAAGTTTTATGTTATATGAACTTACTAAGCACTATATGCTTACTTTGTGTTATTTTCCATGTCTTACAGTGAATCTGAAGCTCGCTCAGGTTAGAAGCTTGTCGAAGACTTACCACACTATCCATCAGCTATATCAGTAGATTTTGATGTTTTTAAGTCATGGTTATAATGGCATGTATAGGTGTTTTGTATTTGATGACATGGCCATTATCTTTGGCTTGTAAATATGGTATTTTGTGTGACGATTTGGTTATTATGTTGGCATGTATATATGGTCTTATAATTGTTGATATTTTGGTGCTTAAAGGATGGGAGTTAGAATGGTAAATAAAATGCATGCTATGTTGGTTCTTTTGGTATGTTTGGATGTCGTTGACATATGGTCAATTTTGCTAAGGTTTAGTGATGTTAAATGTTGAATGGCCAAATTGGTATATTTGAGTGTGATTTTGGTATGTGAACATTGTGGTAAGTTTTGGCATAGACTTAGTTACAAAATTTGGTTGATTTATGGCTAAACTATGCAAATATATAATACATGTTTGTTTATTGTGATTGAGGTGTCTTTTGGGCATATTGGTTTTATGAAAAAATACCATATTGATCTAGCTTGTTTATGCAAGGTTTAGGTACATTTTGAATGCTTGATTATATGTGAAAAAGTGTTGTAGGTATGTGCATGTTTTGGATGAGTAAAATGGCTTGAAAATGGCCTATTTTTCATCAACACGGCCCAAGAAACGGGCGTGTGTCTCAGCTGTGTGTAACACATAGCCATGCGACACGACTGTGTGTCCCCTATAGGTTACAAAGGGATTGCAAGTCGGTAGTTACACGGCCTAGCACACGACCTAGCACAGGGGTGTGGCTTGGCCATATGACCCAAGTCAGAGAATTACACGGGCACGGACACGGGCTAGGACATGGTCGTGTGTCCCTACTTCGAATGCCCATAGGGCCTAAGACACGTGCGTGTGTCTCAACCGTGTGAGTCACACTGCATTGCCACGCGGCTGTGTGACCCCTGCAATATGAAAAATTTAAATTTTTTCCTAAAAATTCTATATGTTTCTAATTTAGTCCTAAATCATTTCTAAAGTGTTTTTAGAGTCTCGAGGGCTCGTATAAGGGACATTATGTATGAGTTTGATTGATATTTCTATGATTTATTTTATTTTTTGGATCTGTTAAATAATTGAATGTTTTGAGATGTAAACTTCTAGTAATACTCTGTAACTCTATTCCAGTGACGAAAAGGGGTTAGGGATGTTACAAAAAATCATTCAAAGGCATTCATGGTAAGTCCCTCAACCTTTAATAGTTTTACAAATTAACCCTCAGGCTAGCTAGATTAAGATAAAACGATCTCAAAAACATAAAAATCATTAAAAATTGGTCTGAAATCACTTACCATGCAAGAATATAAGTTGATCGAACCTTAGAACCCTAAAAATGTCTTTTCTTTCTTCAAATTTTGGCGAAAGAGAAGTTTGGAGAAGATGAAGCCAATTTTCTTTTACTTAATTTAGGTTTAATTTTTTCAATTACCATTTTAACCTTTAAAAACTATCATAATTTTGTTTAAACCATGTCCATGCACATCCACTATCACCTTAAATGGTATATTTACCATTCAAGTCCTTTAGTTTAAGGTTTCGTAGCCATTTGACTCCTTTAACTAATAGAATTCAACTTTTTCACCTTTTACAATTTAGTCCTTTTCACTTAATTAACTATGTAAACCTCAAAATTTCTTAACAAAACTTTTATACAACCTTAATATAATCCCATAAACATTGAATAAAAAATAAAATAATAATTTACTCATCAAAATGGTGGTCCCGAAACCACTATTTCTGACATCACTAAAAACGGGTTGTTACATAGTGGCTGAGTAGAGATGGGAAGACGAAGACAAAGGTCGTCCCTCTCAGCCACCATAGGACATTGCATCAATGAAGTATGGGATGGATAAACAGAAGCTATCTTCCCAAAGCTCTTCTATTATTTCTTGATTACTCTTCGTGAATTGATTTGATGAAAACAATGTTGAATGATACTTTGGATTTGAATTTTAATTTCCAACCCATGAGCTAAATCTCATAGGGTTAGGATTAATTAATGAAACTCTTATTTTCTTTAATAATTGAAGTGCCGATCAACTTTAATACACAATTTCATTCAATGGTTTTCTACAAAATTGCACGTTTGCAAACTCTGGACATAGATGGATTTACAACATGTTAATTAAATTAATCTAATTCTGACAAGGTTAGGTTAATGAGATTGAAATTAAATGATATGACCAAGTGTTCGACCGAATACATGTAGCAGCCTTTAGACATATAGTAGCGTTCATATAGAAAGAAAACAAAATAGTGCAGGGTACCGTGCTAAAGGCCTATAAATATATATCGCTTAAGGAAAGGTAACTTGAGGTCTTGTTCTTGAAAGAAACAGACCATTTTAGAACTCTTCTGAGTAGTAGATTGAGTATGGTTTTGCTGAAGCATTACTGTCAATAAGGGTGGATTCTTAGTAATCCCGACCTTCCAAATTAACATCGTAGACCCTCTATCCTTTGTCGTAGTATCTTTACCGTAGCATTTTTTAGTTGTTTACTTGTTTGTTTGCATATTATTCACATAATTATTCTTCAATTTGCCATTGCATTCTTACTCTTGACTTGTCATAGCATTTTCCATTATTTATCGGTTACACATATTGCACACATCATTATTCCTTAAATTACCACTACATTTTTATCATTATTTTTGTCATAACATTAATCATACTCATTATAATAACTCGACCATTTTGAACTTAACCGATCCCTGTGGAGACAATCTCATTGATCACTTTATTTCTTAATTTGGTGAGTATACTTGCAAAATTCACATATCATTTCATACGCGGTAAGTAGGTTCACCATATTCATTAAAATCGTGTTCGTTAATATGTCCAGTTCGCCAGTTTGTTTGGCTAGCTAGTGTTCGCCAGTTAAGTTGTAAACAAGGGCTCGCCAGTCAAATTCAGACTTAAATTAGGAAGTAAAGATATGGTATAATTAAGAATACTTTTTTTTTGCAAGTAACGCCTTTCCTAAGTCAAGTAGGGTAACCTAAACACTTAGTGCGTATAAATATGATCCTTATTCCATAAGAATTCTCTCATTGATATTATGTTGTCAAGCCTCTATTTCGAATCTAGCTCGTACCAACCAAGGTAAACCTCTGTCTTGTTAGGGTTGATTGTATAAAAAGCTAGGTTCACTTACATGTGTGAATTCTGTAAGTTTTGTTTGTTTAAGTAATATGTGTGGTTATATCTATTGCGAACTAGCCAGACCATCTACTAGCAAGGATATAGGCAAAGCCAAACTTGTTTAAATTCTCAGATTTATCGGTGTGTGGTCAAGAATTTCCTAAATGTGCTAAATACCATGTTGTTCCATATGAATGTTCAAGGTTCGTAACCTGTGTGCGAATTGCTATGTTTTCAAGGAACCTTTTTTTTTTACCTAAGTTCCAAAAGGAAGTTCTCTTCAAACCTCTGTTTTCAAGTTCGAAAATTTTGTTTTTAATACATGTTTTAAAGTCATGTTTTTAAAGTTATGTTTCAAAAATAAGTTTTATGCTTGCTCCTATGCGAGCTTATGTTTCAAGATATGTATTTAAGATACTATTTTATTAACTGTGTTTTTAAGCACTTTGGTGCGAGCTCTCAGAACAAGTATTTTTCAAACAAGTTCCTTATGCGATCTTTATGTGATAAGTTTATATGCATGCTCCTTTGCAAGCCCTTAAATTGGGTATAATGGCATGCTATAGGATTGTGAGTACTCACCATAAGTTTTCTATGATTTTGGACATTGAGGCCCTAGGACATGTGGAGAGATAACGGAATGTCAAGATATGCTCCAATCAATAGGATATGTTGGTGTACAAGAAAATGTTTAGTTGTATGATACACTTATGAGACATGTTAAAGACTCTTTGAGTCATTTTGAGGCGTTATATGAAGATCCACATATCTAAAAAATAAGTTAAGACAAGTGTGTTCAGATAAGTGCTCTTCCATTCTGATACGACAAGTATGTGAGCATGTTTCGTGCTATTCAAGATCCGTTTTCAAATAAGATAAGTTTTTATGCATGATTTTCTATAAGCACAACTGAAACTATTTTTGCAGACTTATATGTTTTCTGACAAGCAGGTAAAACAACTAACTATATAACACCCCTAGCCCATGTCCGTCACCGGATTAGGGTTAAGAGGTATTATCGATCGAACACACCTCAATTCAATACATTTATGCATTCATAATCAAAATTCATTCAAATTATTCATATTGTCCCTTATAAGGCTCTACGAGACCATAAAACATGCTTTAAAATGGTTCAAGACTAAACCGATAAGATTTGCAAACTTTGGGAAACTTAGAAAATTTTCAAACATTTAAGGTCACACGCCCGTGTGAACAGGCTGTGTGCCTCACACGGTCACCAGACACGCCCATGTCACAAGCTGTGTGAAAATAGGGCATACATACTAACTTGGACCACATGGCTGAAGACACATCCGAGTGCCATGGCCGTGGAAAACTTGAGAGGTTACTGACTTGGGTCACATGGCCGGCCACACGCCTATGTGCCAGCCCGTGTGTCACACATAGCCAATAGACACGCCCATGTGTCTAGGTTATGCTAAAACTGTAGGGTATACTAACTTAATTCAAAAGGGTACCCCAGGGGACACACGGCCGTGTAACATGACTGTGTGTCGCACACGACTGAGACACATGCCGTTGTCTCTGCCCGTGTGGACAAAAATAGGCCATTTGAAAAGCCAATTTGCCACCCTTTCCACAAGCATACATAGCAACCAATTTGGTACCATTTCCATGCATCTATAAGCAACCAAATGCATGCCAATTCATACACATATCATGCTATCTATCCACAACCATTTCAACTACTCAATTCCATATTCAAACATACCAAACCATTATGCCAAAATCATTACAACTTGAATAAGTCCCAAATGCATTAACTCATTATTATATTTATTCCATATCACATAACACATCATATTATCATCTCAAAATTAAACCATATTATGCTAACTTTCAAGCCATTATTCTTCATCTAAAAATCATATCCAACAAGCCAACACATAAGACATTATATACATCACATATATATATCACTTAACAAACACATAATTCAAGCCAACTTAAATGGCAATACACACCAACATTTACAAGCCAAATCTCATCGCTATAATCATAACTCAAAAAATATCATCAACACAGTAGCCTATACATTCCATATACAATATTTACAAGCATTCAAAAATACCAACAAAAAGTCGATAGTGTAATGATGGTTCCTGATGATCCCCGATGCTTCGATAATCTATTAAACATGGAAAGAACACACAAGTAAGCTTTAAAAGCTTAGTAAGCCATATACAAGAAAAGTCAACACATGAATATTTGCATATCAATCCAAATATGCTAAACATAGCTCATTACATTCAAATTCACAAACCTTTCTCATTGAATATATATTCAATGTCTTAATCGAGTTCATCAAATACTTCCCCTTTCAATACTCGTATTAATCTCGTACGTACCTGAGTCACTTAGCTCATTCACATATTCTTTCTCGATTTGACTTTGCCCATTGAACCGTTCGGAATCGTTAAGGATACTCAGCAATCACATATAGCTCGTACAATGACATATCTCAGATATGGTCTTACATGCTATCACACATCGATGCCACTGTCCTAGATAGGGTCTTACACGTAATCAATTAACGATGCCAACGTCCCAGACATGGTCTTACACGTAATCACAATACAATGCCAATGTCCCAGACATGGTCTTAAATGTAAGCACATCTTGATAATCTAATGTCATGACATTCGTATCCTATTATATTCCTAAGGTTCGTACGGGACTTTCGGATATCGTACTCTGTCGATTCTTGCTCGTAAGTGGTTGTTCAACATTTATAACATTTCCATGACAAGTAAACACATGTAATTCAATTTAAAGCAATTTATTTGCATATGAACTTACCTCGTAGTCGGAATAGAGGAACCAAATCGACTATTCGATAACTTTCGATTTCCCTCAATCTAAATCTGATTTCTTTCGTTCATGATCTATATAAATTCAAAATTTACTCTTTTATTCATCAGGACATTCAATTTAGTCCACAAACACATATTTGGGTATTTTTCACTTTAGCCCCTAAATTTCCACATTTATTCAATTTAGTCCCTATTTCACAGAAAACACAAATTACACAATTTCTTTCTAATACATGCTAGCCAAATTTCTATAGGCTTCATAACAGCCCATATTTATCACTATTTCACACATTTAACCACACATTTTCATCTTTTCAAAAATTAGTACCTTTTATGAAATTTCACTAAAAATCACTTTACAAAACATTATAATCTATCAATAAATACTCATTTTTCATCATCAAACATTCAAGAACACATGAATTCATCAACGGTAACTTTCAAAATCATCAACACTTACAAAAATTGAGGCATGGGCTAGTAGTACTCAAAGCAACGATCTAAAAAACGTAAAAATTATCAAAAACCGAGCTAAAACACTTACCAAATCAAGCTTGCAAGTGTCGAAATTCAAAGCCCTAGTTTATCTTCTTCTTCTTTGTTATTCGGTTACGAATGATGATAATGTCTTATTTTTAGCTTTGTTTTAATTAATACAACATTAATTACCATGTTACAATATTACCCTTAGTTATAAACATATAAAACCAATTAATGGATGTCTATTAATGTCCATTAACACTATCTATGGTCTAATATTAACATAAGGACCTCTCATTTAATGTCTCATAGCAAGTAGACACTTTTAACATATAGAATGCAACTTTTGCATTTTACGCGATTTAGTCCTTTAGTCAAATTAACCACTTAAACGATAAAATTATCACACGAAACTTTCACACATATATAATCACATACTGTAAACACAAAAAATAATATTAAAATAATTTTACGACCTCGGATTTGTGGTTCTGAAACCACTGTTTTGATTTAGCTAAAATCAGGCTATTCAACTCTCCCCCTTAGGAATTTTCGTCCCCGAAAATCTTACCAATGAATAGGTTTGGATATTGCTTTCTCATAGCATCCTCGGGTTTCCACGTAGCTTCTTCTACCCCGTGTCAATGCCATAACACTTTTACTAACGCTATTCTTTTATTTCTTAGCTCTTTGATCTCATGAGCTAGAATTTGGATCTGTTCTTCACTATACGATAAATTTGACTGAATCTCAACTTCGTCGGGGAAATAATATACGAAGGATCAGATCTGTATCGTCGAAGTATCGATACAAGAAACACATTATGAATCTTTTCTAACTCAAACGGCAATGCTAGCCGATAAGCCACTAGTCTGATTCGCTCGATAATTTCATATGCCTCGATGAATCCCGGACTTAATTTGCCTTTACGACCAAATCAAAATATTTTCTTCCACGGAGACACTTTCAAAAACACCCTAGCCCGTGTCTGTCATCGGATTAGGGTTAAGAGGCATTACTGATCGAACACACCTCAATTACATACACTTAAGCATTCATAATCAAAATTCATTCAAATCATTCACATTGTCCCTTATAAGGCTCTACGAGACCATAAAACATGCTTAAAAATGGTTCGGGACTAAACAGATAACATTTGTAAACTTTGGGAAACTTAGAAAATTTTCAAACATTTAAGGGTCACACGCCCGTGTCACAGGCAGTGTGAAAATAGGGCATACATACTGACTTGCACCACACGGCCGAAGACACGTCTGTGTGCCATGGCCATGGGAAAACTTGGGAGGTTACTGACTTGGGTCATACAGCCGGCCACACTCCCATGTGCCAGCCCGTGTGTCACACACGGCCAATAGACATGCCCGTGTGTCTAGGCCGTGCCAAAACTGTAGGGTACATTGACTTAATTCGAAAGGGTACCCCAGGGGACACACGGCCGTGTAACATATAACACCCCGTACCCGAGTCCGTCGCCGGAGTCGGACACGAGGGGTTTGCAGACTTAAATCACTTCTTTGCACAATCCATTTTAAATTTTCCAGGCAAGCTGGCTAACTGCGTCACTGTCACCTTAAAAATCATATCTTGAGTTTCACAACTCGAAAATCAGCTTCGTGATTTTTCCCTGAAACTAGACTCATATATGCATCTACAAATTTTTTTCTAGAATTTTTGGTCGGGCCAATTAGTACAGTTTATTAGTCAAAGTCTCCCATGTTACAGGGATCGACTACACTGACCTTTGTGCATTACGACTTGGATATCTCCCTGTACAGGGATTCAATACTGATTTCGTTTGTTTCTATAGAAACTAGACTCAAAAAGGAATCTATTAATATATGGAATGACTTCTAATTATCTCTGGTTAATTTATAATGAATTTCCAAAGTCGGAACAGGGAATCCAGAAACCGTTCTGGTCCTATCTCACTAAAACTTTAGCATCTCATAATATACTATTCATATGAACGTTTCGTTACTTTCCTATGAAAATAGATTCATAAAGGTTAATTTTCATAATTTATTCAATATTTAATTCCATTCCTACTATTTTTAGTGATTTTCCAAATCTACATCACTGCTGCTGTCAGCATCTGCCTTTAAGGTAGACTTTACCTATTTCATAGTTTCCATGATTCAACTAGCCCTTTTAGCATAAATAGCACAAATTATGATAGTGATTAACCATTCCCATGGCCAATCCTTGTTAAGCATATCCATACCAAATGAGTATAACATTATGCTCAAACATATATAAGCCATTTTCGCATGGCTATCCAAAATTATACAAATCCAAAGGGTCCATGACCCACAACAAAAAGGGTAGTCCTATACATGCCATTTCGAAGTTCAACCAAAATTGTACCAAAAGGGGCTTTGATAGTGTGGGCGACTTCGACTTCAAAATCCCGAGTCCGATAGCTGAAGAACCAAAATCTATAAAACAGAGAATCAAAGAAATGGAGTAAGCATTAAATGCTTAGTAAGTTTTGAGCAAAGAATTTAGACACAACCAAAGTATAGCATTCATGTAGCTAAACGGATAATTTCATATGCACAAATTTTCAATATCATACTTACTTCACATTACCAACCCTTTTTATTCATACACAAAGATCAACTTAGCCAAAGGCCGGTAGCTCATTTATCAACTGAGCGAATACTTATTTGTAAGGGCTCAACTAATTCAAAGCACATACGAAACATACCTCAATGTTGGGATGTTACAAGCGTATTAACTGAAATTTTTACAGCAAGATCATTCATTCCCAAATCACGTACCTTCGGAATTTAACCGGATATAGCTACTCGTTCAAATGCCTTCGGGACATAGCCCGGTTATAGTAACTCGCACAAATGCCTTCGGGACTTAACCCGGATTTAGTAACTCGCACCAATGCCTTCGGGCTTAGCCCGGAATTAGTATCTCGCACAAATGCCTTCGGATCTTAGTCCGGATATGGTCACTTAGCACAAAGCCTTTGGGACTTAGCCCGGACATCATTCGAATAACCATGCACATTTAACAATAAATCATGACACATTCGTATTTCATTTTCATTAGAAAAACTCAAACACAAGACACTTATCACTCTTTCCATTTCGGCTCAATAGCCACACACAAAGAGCACGATTTTGATTTGCTTAAAACATGATCTATGTAACACCCCTATCCCGTAACCGTCGCCGGAATAGGTAAGGGGCATTACCGGACTTGTAACTCATGTCAGAACAGTAAAATTTTGAACTTTTTCTGGAAATAAAGATCATTCATTTAAATAAGTACTAAGCACAGCCAGGGATAAAATTTAAACTTCTCTAAGTAAACATTCGAAAGATGCCATTTTCGCATGGCTTATATACATTAACCAAAAATATTCTTCCGCCACTAGTCTATTCTATACACGCCATAAGATAATCCAAAACGTAGCAGTACCAAACAATGGATAGTGATAGTGTGACTAGTTGCTGATGATCCCCGAGCCTGTAGCTTCCAAATGAGATCTATAAAACAGAGGAAACAGAGTAAACGGAGTAAGCATTACAATGCTTAGTAAGTTTTAAGCAGTGTCAACAGATAACAATCAAATTATAACATAGTTGTTCGTATTTTTATTTCACTCTTCCTTCGGGCATACCATCCCTTTACCGAATATGCACATCTCATCATATACAATAGGCAGATAAACTTTCACATAAAAGTGAGCTCATGTGACATAGATATATCGTATGATTTCACATAACCTCTCACACTGATCCGATGTCACATAATCATAGGAATAGTCTCATAGATTGCTCTCGTATGCATCACATAACTACCTTATGATTTAGTGCAAATCAAGCTCACATATAAACTTGGAGTACATACCTGTTTAACCTTTCGCATTGAATATATTTATAAGCAATTCTTATTACGAAGTCTTACCCGGACATAATCTCCACACGAAGTTATCGGGTCTTACCCGGACAAAATCCCCACACGTAGTCATCGGGTCTTACCCGGACAAAATCCCCACACGTAGTCATCGGGTCTTTAGAGCTCGGATATAGTACGAGCACGAAGCTTACGGACATTAATCAGTGATAATATTCTCGCATAAAGCCTGCGGGGTTTTAACCCGGATATAGTACTGACACAAATGCCCTTCGGGACTTATCACATTTATACACTTTCACATCCATCACGTTGGCCACTCGGCCCTGTCACATATATACACTTTCACATTCATCACATCGGCCATTAGGCCTTATCACATATATACACTTTCACATTCATCACATCGGCCATTAGGCCTTATCACATATATACACTTTCACATTCATCACATCGGCCATTAGGCCTTATCACATATATACACTTTCACATTCATCACATCGGCCATTAGGCCTTATCACATATATATACACTTTCACATTCATCACATCGGCCATTAGGCCTTATCTCATATATGCATGTTCACATCCATCACATAGAATCCTAAATCAAAATATAGATTTTCATGTATTCACATCACAATTATCCAAATATACTTCACATACCACATATACTTTCACGTATACATACTGTCTTGGCTGAATCTACATCTATCATTTTCCAATATCACAATTTAGAATTCACGTATGGGTTTAATCAATAGCTTATGAGCAACTAAAACAAGTTTATCAAGGTTTACAACACAATCTCAAATTCAGCACAAGCTGTCAATAGTCACTAAATTATTTATAACTGGAGCCACAAAACTCTAAATCACTTTCCGTTAATTTTTCCTGAATATAGACTCGTATATCTTCCATCCATAAATTTCCAGAATTTTAGGTTTGGCCAATCAATACCAGATTTTTCTTAAAGTTTCCCCTGTTTCACTGTTTGACTAATCTGACCACTCTTCACTACGAATCAAATTTCTCATTTTACAGAATTCAAAATGTGTTGTATTTAATTTCATTTGAAACTAGACTCATTAAGGAGTCTAAGCATATAAATTTTATCTTATAACCATTTTGTACAATTTATAATGATTTTCTAAAAACAGAACAGAGGATTACAGTGTCATTCTGCGCTGTCTCACACAACTTTAAGTATCTCATTATCGGAAATTCCTTTGCTTTCACGGTTTCTTTTATAAGAAACTAGACTCATTAAGCTTTAATTTCATGTCTCATTCAGCCTCTAATTCAAATCCATAAATTTATGGTGATTTTCTAAAGTCACGTTACTGCTGCTGTCCTAAGCAGACTATTTCAAATTACCCTTAAATTCCCAAGCTCAAACACTTAAGAACTTACCATTTGAGCTTAGAACATATCATGGCCACATCATATCTTATTAAATCAACTCATCATGTCCTATTATAATTGAATTTACTCAATGTTTAATCACTTAAAACTTACCTCGGATGTTATCGAATTATCACGAATCGACTATTCAGCTACTTTCTCTTTCCCCTATCCGAAATTTGTGCCTCTTTTTGTCCTTGAGCTTAATTAAACAAATTCAACTTATCACATCTCTATTATTCAAAAAAAATCACATTCGGCACATTTAAAAAAAACATTGATAAGTCTCAAAACACAAGCAACACTTATCAAAGTCGTGTAATTTACGCACTTTACAAGGCACTACTACATTTATAATATTACTTTCATACAACCATTCTTCTTTGACCGAATGCTTCCACACTCATGTCTTCATTAACAACCTCTGAAACTACAATTTATTCACATCCTTATTTATGTTACATTCGGCTATCATAATAAAAATATATAAATAGTTACACAATAACCACTTTAGCCTAAAGTCATTTTAGCATATAATGCACAAACATTATACCACCACCATTAAATACATGACATAACCGAATCAACAAAATCATGAGCAACGTGTCAAATATAATTCACACTTATCATTACACTTTGGTCAATTTATCAAAATCATTAATAACCATCATTTGATGAAATCACCATAACCAACTTAACAATATAAACAAGCCATTTAAACCCCCAATTTATCAACTTTGAGAAGTTTAAAACTCACCTAATGACTAATTACAAATTAAAGCTTCAAGCAATCAAATTTAACTCATCAAGAACTTGGCCGAATACACATTCTTTGACCAAAATCGAAATTCAACGTGGGGTTTATAAGGGATTGCATCTAGCTCATAAATTAAGTTCACAATTTCCTATTCATATGAAATTTAACCTCATGGAGTCTATTAAGTACTCTTAATCCCTTTTCTAACAACAAATTTCAAACATAAGATTTTCTATACAAAACCGTACATGCTTCCATAAAAAAAATCTAAGAGAATAACTCATGGTTTAAGATAGAACTAAGATACAAACTCAATTTCACAAGTTTTCAAAAAAAATGACATAAACTCATACCTTAGAATCAATCTATGCTAATGGCCAAATGTGTCTCAAGCTTTTTTTTTCCCTTCTTTCTCTGTTCTACTCACGGCAATGGAGAAGAAGAAAAAGATGAACCAACTTTGTTTTTATCACCCATTTCTTTTAATATATGTTCATATTTCATATTATTTATTCATTTAACATTTAGTTTATTAATATAAAAGGCATATATTTTGTATCCCATACTCCTTATTTTATTGTTCCTAACATCCATCACTAACATAACATGTTTGTGACATGTTCCACTCATAGCATGGCCGGCCACTATGCCTTAATTTGGGTAAATTGACATGCAAATCCATCATTTTCACAATATGCATTAATAGGCCACTTTGCAATTGCCTAGCACATTTCTAAATTTTCTCACATAAGTCCTATTTGATAAAATTCACTTACAATTAACAAAATTCAAACATGAAATTTTCACACATGCACATGTACATATAATGAGCATCAATTATGACTGTTAATTATTTTTATGACTCGGTTTAGTGGTCCCGAAACCACTTCCCAACTAGGGTCAAATTAGGGGTGTCACAATCTAATCAAATAATAATTTAAGCTCTATTACTCAAGAACTTACCTCGGATGTTGTCGAACGGTTTCGACGACTATTCGACCACTTTTTCCTTCCCTTTATCGGATTTAGTTCCCCTTTGCTCTTGAGCTTAATTCAAACAAATTTAACTCATTAAAGTCTCATTTTGCTAGCTTATGGCCGAATATGACAAGGAGTTTGATAGGTCATATGGCCACCTTTTAGCTCAAATACACAATGGTCATACGCATTTTTAATCACATCAAGCAATTTAATACAATTCATTCGAACATCAAAAGAGAAGCTCAAGGTACTTAGCCCATATATACATTAGACACTAGAGTCACATATGTACGAAATCACGAATCAAATTCAACATACTAGCTAATATTTCCCCTTAGCCGAATTTTCTAAGTCAAGCTAAAGCCATCAATAGGCTACCTATGGCCGAACATACACATAACTTATGTACTTATTCATGTGGCCGAACATACATGTCTATGTTGGGGCCGATTGCATCACAACACCATACCATTTCAATTTTTGGTCATGGTTAAACAAAGAACTTAATGTCTCACTCAAAAATGCTAAAAGAAGATTCAAGAATCATCAATCCACCATCACATGCACCATTACAAAGCTTCACTTTTAGCATGCAAATGATATCAACACCAATCCACCTTGGCCGAATATCATCTCCATGACATAGTAAAGATTTGAACCATGGGCTATTTAGAACTCAAGCTAACTACTAAAACATGCATGCATCTCATGGAACATCATCAAACATACCTTAGTCTATCAAACCACCATAGCCGATTTCCTCAAAGCTCTTTTTCCTTCTTTTTCTTTCTCCTATTCGGCCAAGAACAACATGAGAGCTTTTCTCTTCTTTTTTTTTTTGGTCATGCATGAGAATGATGAACACATTTTTTTCTCTTTGTTTTCTTCCTTCAATTTCTTATTAGTTTATTGCCCATGCTTCTTATTTTATTCTTCCATTAACACAACATGTTTCATGACATGTTTTGCCCATGCTTCTTATTTTATTTTTCCATTAACACAACATGTTTCATGACATGTTTTGCCCATCATCCCTTGTCATGGCCGGCCACTAGTACTTAAATGGGGGGAAATTGACATGCAAGCTCACCCCTTTGATTACATGCACTATTAGGCCACTTGCATTTGCCTAGCACATTTCTAAATTTTCTCACATAAGTCCTATCAACTAAATTCACATGCAATTAACTAAATCGAAGCTTAAAACTTTCACACATTTATATTCACATATTTTAGGCAATAATTATCACATTCAAATAATTTGGTGACTCGGTCTAGCGGTCCCGAGACCGCTTTCCGACTAGGGTCACTTTAGGGCTGTCGCAACTCTCCCCCACTTAAGAAATTTTCGTCCCCGAAAATCTTACCGGTAAATAGGTTTGGGTATCGTTCTTTCATCGAGCTCTCGGTTTCCCAAGTAGCTTCCTCGATCCCGTGTTTGAGCCATAACACCTTAACTAACGGAACCCTTTTGTTTCGCAACTCTTTCACTTCACGAGCTAGGATACGAATCGGTTCTTCTTCATAACTCAAGTCAGATTGAATTTCAACTTCTGAGGGATTAATCACATGTGACGGATCGGATCTATAACGTCGAAGCGTCGAAACATGAAAGACGTCGTGAATCTTTTCAAGTTCAGGGGCAAAATCAATCTATACGCAACTGGACCAACTCGTTCGGAGATTTCGTACGGCCCAATGAATCTCGGGCTCAACTTGCCCTTACGGCCAAATCTGAGTATCTTTTTCCAAGGTGAAACTTTAAGAAACACTTTATCTCCCACCTGATATTCAATGTCTTTTCGTTTCAAATCCGCATACGATTTCTGACGATCTGTGGCTGCCTTCAGACTTTCACGGATTACCTTTACTTTCTGTTCAGCATCTTTAATCAAATCAACTCCAAAAATTTTACTTTCACCGAGATCGGTCCAAAACAATGGTGTACGACATTTACGACCGTACAAAGCCTCGTAAGGTGCCATCTTAATACTTGATTGAAAACTGTTGTTGTAAGCGAATTCAATCAAAGGTAAATACCGTTCCCATGAACCGCTGAACTCGAGGATGCAACATCTCAACATATCCTCAAGTATCTGAATTATCCGCTCGGATTGACCATCGGTTTGGGGGTGAAAAGCGGTGCTAAAGTGCAGCTTGGTACCCAAAGCTTCTTGCAATTTCTTCCAAAATCGCGAGGTGAATCTCGGATCTCTATCCGACACAACAGAAATCGGTACCCCGTGTAATCTCACAATCTGAGAAACATACAATTCAGCTAGTTTATCCAATGAAAAATCTGTACGTACGGGGATAAAGTGAGCCGACTTAGTCAGTCTATCCACAACAACCCAAATCGCATCTTTCTTACTTACCGATACTGGCAACCCAGATACGAAATCCATCGTGACTCGATCCCATTTCCATTCAGGTACCATGATCGGCTGAATTAATCCTGAAGGCACTTGATGTTCTGCTTTCACTTGTTGACATATTAAACATCTCGAAACAAAGTCAGAGATGTCTCGTTTCATACCATGCCACCAAAACCGACGTTTCAAATCGTTGTACATTTTCGTACTCCCCGGGTGAATTGACATTCGGCTACAATGGGCTTCGTTCAGAATCATCGGAATGAGTTCCGAATTCCTTGGAACACACAAACGACTTCTGAACCTCAAACAATCATCATCATCAATTTGAAACTCCGATTCCTTGTTCGGAACACACTCAGCCCGTTTTGCAACCAATTCATCATCGACTTTCTGAGCTTCACGAATTTGATGAATCAATAATGGTTTGGCTTTTAATTCAGCTACTAACACATTGTCGGGTAGAACAAACAAGTGTACATTCATCACTCGTAAAGAAAACAGTGATTTCCGGCTTAAGGCGTCCGCAACGACATTAGCCTTTCCCGGGTGGTAATCAATGACAAGCTCATAATCTTTCAACAACTCAAGCCAACGCCTTTGTCGCAGATTCAAGTCTCGCTGGGTCATCAAATATTTGAGACTTTTGTGATCCGAAAATACATGGCACTTCTCACCAAACAAATAATGTCGCCATATTTTCAAAGCAAATACGATGGCAGCTAGTTCGAGATCATGGGTCGGATAATTTCTCTCGTGTGGCTTCAATTGTCTCGACGCATAGGCCACAACTCGACCTTCTTGCATCAATACGCAACCCAACCCAAGTAGGGATGCGTCACTATAAATGACAAACTCTTTGCCTGATTCGGGTTGCACTAAAATTGGAGCTTCAGTCAAATAAGTTTTCAGTTGATCGAAACTTTTCTGACATTTCTCCGTCCATTCGAACTTAACATCCTTTTGAAGTAGCTTCGTCATTGGTGTGGCTATCATCGAGAAACCTTTTACAAATCGTCGGTAATAACCGGCGAGCCCCAGGAAGCTCCGAACTTCGGTAATATTTCTTGGAGGCTTCCAGTTAAGTATGGCTGAAATTTTGCTCGAGTCAACTCGAATACCCGATGCGGATACCACATGACCCAAGAAGCTAACCTCTCTTAACCAGAACTCACACTTACTGAACTTAGCATATAACTGCTTATCCCGCAAAATTTGCAACACTAATCTCAGGTGCTCAGCATGTTCGGTCTCATCTCCTGAATAGACCAAGATGTCATCAATGAACACAACTACGAACCGGTCCAAATACTGTCTGAAGATCCGATTCATCAAATCCATAAATACCGCAGGGGCATTAGTGAGCCCGAACGGCATCACTAAGAACTCGTAGTGACCGTACCTCGTTCTGAAAGCAGTTTTGGGTACGTCTGAATCTCGAATCCGCAACTGATAATAACCCGATCTCAAATCTATCTTTGAAAACACTGAGGCTCCCTTTAGTTGATCAAACAAATCATCAATACGCGGTAATAGATATTTATTCTTTATGTCACTTTATTCAGTTGACGATAGTCAATGCACAACCTCATGGTTCCGTCCTTCTTTTTCACGAACAATACTGGTGCACCCCAAGGTGAGAAACTTGGTCGAGCGAAACCTCTATCCGTCAACTCTTGCAACTGAGCTTTCAATTCTTTTAACTCGGTTGGTGCCATACGATACAGAGCTATCAAAATTGGCGTAGTTCCAGGTACAAGCTCAATACCAAACTCTACCTCCCGAACAGGTGGTAAACCCGGTAATTCTTCAGGAAAAACATCCGGGTATTCACAAACCACCGGCACAGATTCGGGTTTCTTTTCTAATTCTTTGTCATCAAGTACATACGCAAGGTATGCTTCGCACCCTTTTCTTACATATTTCTGGGCCAACATTGCTGATATTACAGCTGGCAACCCCCTTAAGTCCGTAGACTCAACTCGGATTTTCTCGTTATTTGCGCACCTCAAATCAATAGTCTTGCTTTTGTAATTCACAACCGCATCATGCGCGGTCAACCAATCCAAACCAAGAATAACATCAAATTCATCAAACGGCAAAAGCATCAAGTCCACCGGAAAACAGGAATCTCGAATTACTAGGGGGCATTTCTTACACACTTTGTCGACAAGCACGTAACGACCCAAGGGATTTGACACCCGAATTACGAACTCAGTAGACTCAATAGGTAAAGTCTTACTGGATGCTAAGGTTTCGCATATATAAGAATGAGTAGAACCAGGGTCAATCAAAGCAATCACATTAGTATCAAAGAGAGTAAAAGTATCGGTAATAACATCTGGCGAGGAAGCATCCTCGCGTGCGCGTATAGCATAAGCCCTAGCAGGAGCGCGAGCCTCGGATCTGGTCGTAGCATCTCTAGATCTTCTCTGACCACCCCTAGCATTGCCCATATTTCTAGATGGTCTACCTCGAACAGTGGTAGCACCCGGTTTCTCGCTTTGATTTATATTCTGTTCAGACAACCTCGGGCAATCCTTAATGAAGTGGTCAGCTGATCCGCACTTGTAACAGGAGCGATCATGGAATCTACAACTCCCCGAATGCCATTTACCACAATACTGGCACTCCGCTCTGTCCCGACGATCATTTCCAACACTAGCGACCGAAGTGACTCGTGCATCCACAGGGGGTCGATCGCGATCTCGTTTAGAAAAGCCTGAAGTGTTTCTAGATCGGCCTAAGCCATCTCTAAATTTCTTCGATGACTGTGGGAAGGGCTTCCCCGAAGACCTCTTACGAAACTCCTTTGCTCCCACCTTAGCTTTTCTTTTCTCCACACTGAGCTCCTCGGCCTTGCAAGCTCGCTCGACAAGTGCCACAAATTCTCGGATTTCCAAATTGCCTACATACAGCTTTATATCGTCATTCAGCCCATCCTTGAAACGTTTACACATCACGGCTTCTGAGGAAATACATTCTCGTGCGTACCGGCTAAGCCTCACAAATTTTCGTTCATAGTCGGTAACCGACATGGAACCTTGTTTGAGTTCAAGAAATTCCTTCCGTTTTTGGTCAATGAATCTCTGACTGATATACTTCTTTCGAAACTCGGTTTGGAAAAACTCCCAAGTTACTTGCTCTCTAGGCACAACAGAAGTCAACGTATTCCACCAATAGTAGGCAGAATCACGTAGCAAGGAGATAGTACACTTTAGGCACTCATCGGGTGTGCAAGATAGTTCATCTAGTACCCGGATAGTGTTGTCCAACCAAAATTCCACTTGCTCGGCATCATCGCTGTCCGTGGCTTTAAATTCAGTAGCCCCGTGTTTTCGAATTCTGTCAACTGGGGGCTTATTTGACCTTATTTGGTCAGTTACCGGAGGTATGGTAGATACGGGGGTGGTATTTATCGGGAATGGAGGTTGTGGAACAGCCGTATTAGTTCGAATGTATTGGTTGAACCAATCATTCATCACGCTATAGAAAGCTTGTCTAGCTTCATCATTCGAGTTACTAGCA